>NC_081553.1:64714891-64814694 GCF_963082655.1 Stomoxys calcitrans | reverse complement strand
GAAAAATGCATAGTTTATGTACATTGTTCAATTGTGTATAACAAAATATTGATCTTTTCGTAGCTATATCTAAAAATAAACCGATCTGAACCATATACGACACGGATGTCGAAAAGCCTTACATAAGTCACGGTGTCAAATTTCAGTGAAATCGGATTATAAATGCGCCTTTTATGGGGTCAAGACACTTAATCGTGATATCAGTTATATCCAAATCTGGACCGATCTGTGCCATATTACAGAAAAATGTCGAGGGGTCTAACTTAACTCACTGACCCAAATTTTGGCGACATCAGACAATAAATGCGTGTTTTATGGGTCCAAAACCTTAAATCGTGAGATCGGTCTATATGACAGCTATATCTAAATTTGGACCAACCAGGGCTAAATTGAAGAAGGATATCGAAGGGCCTAACACTACTCACTGTCCCAAATTTCAGCAAAATCGGATAATAAATGTGGCTTTTATGGGCCTAAGATCCTAAATTGGCGGATCAGTCTATATGGCAGCTACATCGAAATCTGAACCGATCTGTGCTATATTACAGAAGTATGTTGAGGGGCTTAACTTAACCCACTGTCCCAAATTTCGGCGACATCGGAGAATAAATGCGCCTTTAATGGGCCCAAAACCTTAAATCGAGAGATCAGTCTATATGGCAGCTATATCCAAATCTCGACCGATCTGGGCCAAATTGAAGAAGGATGTCGAAGGGTCTAACACAACTCTCTGTCCTGAATTTTGACGAAATCGGAATATAAATGCGCAATTTATAGGCGCAAGACCTACAATCGAGAGATCGGTCTATATGGCAGCTATATCCAAATCTGGACCGATCTGAGCCAAATTAAAGGGAGAAGTCGAAGGGCCTAACACAACTCAATGTCCCAACTTTTACCAAAATCTGATGATAAATTTATAGACCCAAGACCCTAAATCGGAGGATCGGTCTGTATGAGGGCTATATCAAGATAAAGTCTGACATAGCCCATCTTCAAACTTAACCTGCATATGACCAGTAAAAGAATCTGTGCAAAGTTTCAGCTCAATATCTCAAATTTTAAAGACTGTAGCGTGATTTTAACAGACAGACGGACATTGCTAGGCCGTCTAAGATTTTTACGACGATCAAGAATATATATACTATAGGGTCGGAAATGGATATTTCGATGTGTAGCAAACGGAAAGACAAAATGAATATACCCCCATCCCTCGGTGGTGGGTATAAAAAACAAAAAAGTTCCGAAAAATGCATGAAATCTTTATTTGAATCGAAAGTACGGTCCTTATAATTTAATGTTTGAAGATTATTTCATGCAAATGTTGACTTTGATCGCGCTTCAAATGGTCCATCCGCTAAGTCCAATTTTGGCATACTCTTTCCAACATTTCGGCAGGTATCTCAGGAATAAATGCTTAAATAAATGTTGTCCTTCAATGCGTCAATTGAAGCGGGATTGTCTGTATAGACATGAGCTTTAACATAGCCCGACAAAAAATAGTCTTAAGGCGTTTAATCGGTCGATCTAGGTCGCCAATTGACCGGTCCCGAACGTGAAATAGAATGTTCACCAAACTTGCCTTTCATTGTTACCCATGCTGTGTGGCTTGTGACACCATCTTGTTGAAACCACATGTCATGCAAGTCAAGCTCTTGTATTTTGGGCAAACAAGGTTGGATATCATCTCACGATAGCGCTCAACATTCACAGTTAAGGAGAAGAAGTACGGTCCAATGATGCAACCAGCTCATAAACCGCACCAAACTGTGTCTTTTTCTGTCTTTTTTTTTGGTATCTCTTGCAATGCTTCTATCTGATCTTCTCTGCAAAATCGACAATTTCGCTTACTTAAGTTCCCATTGAGTCAAAAAAAAATGATGCGACATTTAGTCACAATAGCTCGAATAGCCGCTCTCTTTGATATGTGAGCAGTTTGCCCCAGTTCCTGAATTGAACATTTATGGGGAAATTTTGCATTTATTTTGGCTAAATATTTTAACAGTTTAAATATTTCATTTTGTTGTTGGTTTAACCAGCTTAGACCAATGTGTTTTTATTTATTGCATCTATTTCATAACAACAAAAACACTTTAAAGAGTCTCAACATTTGTGGTGTATTAAATGTATCAAGGGGCGGGCTGCAATGATCGCGATTTCGGCCTTTGCCAGGGGCCTCGTCAGACTGCCACCAAAAGATCACATGCTTCAACCTACTCACTAATTAGGGAACAGTGGAATGGTAGAAGCATGCCCTCTGAATGAAATGTTGGGTCTTGTTATTCAACCTTTTCTTATAGCGCAGTTAAATTCTAACAGCCAACATCTCTTCAAAAAGACATCTAACATCACCAACACACACAAAGCTAAAAACTTTTTATCCAGACAAACTTCGCTTGCCATAGAATAAATTTTCAATAAGTGCATAGTAACCACATATTTCTCGACGTGCTGATCGTGCTTCTATTAATTTCTTTGCGCTTCTTTATTAATTTTCGAATCAAATCAATGAACGCAACTGTACATTTTCTTTAGCATGCGATAGCCAAAGAAACTCACCACTTTGTGTGTGTGTGTGTGTGTCTCTGGGCGGGTGAGTTGTTAAAGGTTGGCATTTAAGTACCACCCTAAAAATATGCTTCAATGTTAACGCTACATTATCCAATGAGTAAAGACTTAAGGCGGGTGCAGAACAGCAACAACTCTTGAAATTAAATACCCACACAGCCAAACACACTTGCTCACACATATTTCTCACACACACTATGGATAATAAGAATTTTCTTATTATGGATTTTTTGTTCATCTATTCTATTTTCCCAATGATGATGAGCCTTATGACACGTGTCTCCTTTTCGGCCCATAATCACGCACTTGAAACCCCCCAACCAAAAGCAGGCACCACATGCAAATCATCACCATTTTACAAAGGGAAAATTGCTGATTTTCGCAAAACGAATAAATGACGATGATTGAAAAATAATAATTTTAATATTTTCTAAATATGTGTTCATAAACAACACACCCGTCTTATGCAAAGGTCTTCCTTAGAGTAGGAACCAACCAATAATCATTATAATCGTTGGCATTATGCCGCCCTCTCTCTCTCGTTGATGGGTTTCTTTTTTGCCTCCATCATTATGAATTACAATAACAATACAGTACTTTCATTATCATCATAGGACATGACGAATCATCATTGCCATCGCCACTTTAATTTTCTCATCATGAAATTATGGAAATGATTTTGATTAAACATTACAAAATTTGCATATGTTTCCCAAAATGTTTATTAAAAATATTGACGGTTAACAAATGTAATGGAACAACAAAAGCAACATGTCGCCTCTGAGAATGTTTCACTGTGTTGCCTTTCCACAGTCGTCAGAGTGGCTTTGCGAATTATAATTATTGCCATACACCCTCATTGTCATTCTTTGGCTTTAGATTTTTCGCACAATTATATCAATGGGGTTGTTATGGAAAATGATTCTCCTATGGCTGTGTGTGTATTTATGCACGATTTTCTTTTCCATTTCCTTCTTTAATGTTTATTTTCAATTTGTTCTTATTTACTTTTTATTAACTGTACAAAGAGTTATGGTAATCTCTGCAATAATAACGGTAACCGTGTCAGGAAGGTGTTCTCATCATCAATAAGTAAGAAGTGTTAAATTTGGCAGAACCGAATCTTGGGAACCCACCACCATGGGTTCTGCTCAAAATTTACACAAAATAAATTTTGTGGAAGGGTATAATTTAACCCTACGTGCCAAGTTTCTGCCAAACCAGGCAACAATTAAAGCTTCTAAGAACCGAATAAGGATAATTGAGAGATTGGTTTATATGCGAGCTATATCAGGTTAATGACCGATGTGGACCATACTTGAAAGTCAGTGACAGAATGCGAAGCCAAATCGTATACAAATTGTGGCTTCCAAGGACTCAAGATCAGTGATGATGGCCTGTCAAAAGATCTGACTTTTTTGACATACATTTTCGACATATAATACATAAGCCGAAAGCGTCGTAAACCTAGCCAAAAATTTATAGATTTAGACAAAGGTAAAAATTAGCAAGGAAATCGTACAACTGATTTAAACTTTTTGAAATTATGATTATGGCCATCCTGCTGCGGACCCTCCCCTTACGCCAAAAGTACTACCCAGAAATAAAAGTAAACCGATCGGGACAATATGGGATTCAAATGAAAGGTATTCAAGAGTAGAGTTCGAAATTTCATAATATTAGTGGGGTCCAAGTACCTTGGGGGCCGCCCCAGCCCTAAAAACCCCAATCACGGATATATGGGACTCGGTTTGTTTGTTCCGTATAGACTGAAAAACGACAGAACCGATTTTCTCGAAATTGTCGCATAATGTGTTGTTTGGTCTGCAAGGAAACATAGGCTATATAATTTTTCGATGTCGGAAGGGGGACCGACCCTCCCCCTTATGCCAAAAAGGCAACTCAAAATCAAAAGTGGACCCATCGGGACAATAAAGGTATCAATAAAATGTACTGGAGCCTAAGTACCCATCGGCCCGCCTCAACCCCAAAACTCCAGCAAACAGACACATTGGACGTTCATTTCAATATGGGGCTCAAATGAAGTCGCCCATCCCCAAATACCCCCAAACGGGCATATAAGCCAACCATGGCTATATGGAACTCAAATGAAAGGTATAAGGGAGTAAATTATGAATATGACATTAAAATTTGCCTTCAAGTATAGGTGGCGCTTTTCCTCCTAAATATGCGTCAAATGGGTTATTTGACCCATTATGACAATATGGGATTCAAATAAAAGGTATTTGGGAGTTGAAAACGAATTTGATATCCAATTATGAAGCCATGTGTTTGGGGTATGCCCTAAAGCACCCCCTAAACTGAACTTCATTTCCGTTGTGAATAAATAACGAATTTGATATCTATTTTCATTGCAAAATGGCGGTGGCCGCCCCAGATCCAAAACACCCTCCAAACGGTCCATATTTACCGGCCATGGCAATATGGGGCTCAAATTAAAGGGATTTGGAAGTGCAGCACGAATTTGATATCCATATTTGAGTCGATATGTTTGAGGTGATATCCCTCCCGTAATGACAACATTAGCCTAAGGAAGAACATTACCACCAAGAATCGAGAAGGGGCAACTTCTCACACATCAATGAGTGCTTTCCGATTCGAGTTTAAATCCAAAGATAAGGGACCTCTTTTTATAGCAGAGTCCGAATGGGGTCCTGCAGTGCGACACCTCTTTGGGGAACATTTTTTAAATGACCATGCATGGCATTGTACCTCGCAAATGTCGCCAACATTAAGAGGGGATAAACACCGCTTTGTCCGATGTTCTCGCCAGGATTCGAACGCGTTCAGCGTCATAAGCCACAATAGCACAAATTCGATATCCGCATTCAGCGCGAAGTGTCCCCACCCTAAAAAAGATATTAGAGAGTTAAAGAAGGCGCAACGGAGCGGGCCCGGTTCGGCTAGTTATTTATAAAGAAGCTATAGCAACAACAACGAATCTGAAACAATGATATGATGTCGAAACTCAACAAGTACAAGACTTTGGCGAGGTTTATGACCTATACTACTTTTTATACGTTTTCTACAAGTACTTACTGAACCGGGCCCGATCCGCAGTGCCTTCTTTAACACTCTTATACCTTTTATATGAGCCCTATATTGCAATGGTCGATATAAGTTCGGTTTTGGTAGAGTTTTAAGATGGGAACATTTCGCCCCGAAAGTGGATATCGAATTCGTATCATTGAAGCACAGAGGAAAGCAAATCCGCCAATGATGCTAAAAGCTTGAATTCAAATCCTGGTGACAACATTGGAAAACTTTTAAGTGTTGGCGACATTTGTGAGGTACTATGCCATCTATGGAAGTTATGTAAAAAGGAGGTCCTTTATTATTGAGCTTCAACTTGAATCGGGCAGGACTCATTGATATGTGAGAAGTTGGCCTCTGTTCTTTAATGAAATGGTTATGGGCAAATTTTTGCTCTGAAAAAATATAAAAAAATAAAAAAAAATCGATTTGGGGTGTATTTTGGGAGTGAGTTGGCCACCCAGACACTTAGGCCTTAAATTTAATATAAGCTTCGTGCTATACTCTCAAATACTTTTTATATGAGCTCCATATTACCATAGTTGGTAAAAAGTCTTGTTTCATTTCTGTCTATATGGTTATGTTTAGTCTATATAACCATTTTAAGGGAAGTGCCTTTTGAAGGTAGGAAGGTACTTCAGACATTCCGCTCAAATATGGATGTCAAGTTCGTGCTTTACTCCGAAATACCTTTCATTTAAGCCCAGAATTGCCATGGTCAATAAATTGGAATGGACGGGTTTTTTTGGGTCTGGGTTTTGCTCTCCGCCACTTTGTCCTAAAAATAGGTATGAAATTCTCTTTTTACTCCCAAAAACCTTCATTTGAGCCCCATATTGATATATTTGGGAAATAAGTGCTTTAAGACTTACCCACAAACACTTGGCCCCAAAACTGGTTTCCTTTTCTACCTTCAAATAGCTTTCATTTGAGTTCCGTATGGTTATGATGGGTGTAATCACCTATTTGAAGTGTTTTAAGGAAATTTTAAAAGTCATTTTCTTAATCTACTTCGAGATTGCTTTCATTTAATCTTAATCTACTCCGAGATTGCTTTAAGTTAATATGCCCATTTGGTGGCTTTTTGGGTGGGAACAACTCCCATTTTTTTTTGTCATATTTGTAATCTACTCCCGAATACCTTTCATTTGAGTCCCATATTGATATGAACGTCCAATATGTCGGCTTGGAGAGTTTTTCGGTTGGGGCGGCCCGCTGGGTATATATATGGGGGTCAAATGAAGGTTTTTGGGAGTAAAAAGAAAGGTATTTGGAAGTAGAGAACGAATTTGACATCCATATTTGAGCGGAATGTCTGAAGTACCTTCCTACCTTCAAAATTTAATGCCATATTCGTATTCTACTCTGCAATATCTCTTATCTGATATCCATATTGTACCAATCGTCCCACTTTTGAGTTTGGTTGGTGTTTTGGCGTTTGTCTCGAGCGTACTGTGTGAATGATTAAAATCTAAAGTAAATGAGATAATTGGGCTCTATCAATACGGCTTTGGACCTGGTAAATCCACCTTGAACCAGATATTCGCACTGCGTCAAATCCTGAAAAAGATCCGAAAAGGACAAATCAACACCTACCATCTCTTTGTTGATTACAAAGCCGCTTTCGATACTCCTTTACGTTCAAAGGTATTTCAAGCCATGTCTGAGTTTGGTATCCCTACAAAATTAAGAAGACTCTGCAGAGTGACACTTGCTGACACGGGTTCTTCAGTAAGAATAGGAAAGAATCTCTCCGAACCATTTAATGCCAAACGAGGTTTCAGACAAGGAGACAGCCTATCGTGTGATCTCTTTAATATCCTGCTGGAGAAGATTATACGAGATGCAGATGTGAATAGATATGGCACACTAATCACAAGAGAACACATGCTACTCGCCTATACCGACGACTTTGACATCATAGGTTGGTCACCGGAAGTAGTAACTGCAGCCTTTGAAAGAATCGAAAGAGAGTCAGTGAAAAAAGATCTGGCAGTAATTGGAGATAAGACGAAATGGATGGTTTCAACTCCCAAACGGCCTTGCACAACCGAGCAGATACAGAAAATGGAGAAAGTTGGGAACCACAACTTTGAGATAGTCAGCAACTTTATCTACCTCGGCACCGTCGTAACCGAAACAAATGACACCAGTTTTGAGAAAAAGCGAAGAATAATACTGACAAACAGATGCTACGTTGAACTATGTAAGCAGTTTAGAGCAAGGCCATCTCTCGACAGACGAAGACTACACTTTACAAGACACTGATACTACCTTTGCTGTTATATGGTTCTGAAGCATGGGTACTTGTGAAAGCAGATGAGGCAGTGCTTGGAGTATTTGAGAGAAAGATTCTTCGTAAAATAAATGGACCAGTTTGCGTTAATGGAGAATATAGGCGAAGTTTGAACAACGAGCTGTATGAGCTGTATGACGACGATAGCATAGTGACACGCATCAAAATACAACGGCTGCGTTGGCTAGGTCATGTTGTCAGAATGGATGAAGAACCTCCAGCAAAGAAGTCTTTTGAAGGCAAATACGATGGTACACGCAAACCGGGAAGACCAAAAGCCGGATGGAAAGATCAAGTGGTGGGGGACACCTCGAAACTTGGTGTCAGAGATTTTAGAATGAGCGTAGAAGATCAAGGCGCTTGGAACGCTATTCTTCGTTCGGCTAGTTGAACAAATGTTCTGTCATAGCCAATTAAAGAAAGAAAGAAGAAAATATTTTCTTTATATATTTTTTTTTTATATAATCCACCTTTCAACATTGTGCCGTAATTTCTTTTATATAATTTAATCAAACAACATTGTATGACATTTTATGCAATTGCATTTAATCAAAATTCAATACAAGCTCCAGTTTATTGTTGTAGTCTAGAAAAAGTTAACCAAATGAAAAGTGAAAGTGCCAAATCATTTTTGAACTTGACTTACAATTCCATCTGACAGGGGACTGTCAACAATTTGTTTGCATTCATTAATGGGAACGGAGGGCGACTTAATTTATATTTCACACCCATGACGCCAATATGGAATTTGTATTTGTTCACATCGACCATATTGATTGGTCTACTAAATTTATTCATTTCTTTTGCTGTTTTTTTTTTTTTTTAACTGTTGTCGTCACCACTTTGAAGACTAAATGGCGCCAACATTTAGCTGAAATCAGCACTTAACGATGACGATATCCAAATCTGATTATATTTTTCTGACGCCATACATCATCATCATCGTCACAGTTGTCACAGATGTTTTCTCGCTGCATGATGGGCCATGCAAAGTGTTTTTTTTTTGATTATTTGCATTTAATTAACATCTTAACATTTGAGTGGATATAGGGGTAACCTTGACCTGAATCCACTGATTATCTTGTGAATGTCGATCTTAATGTGTCTTCTTTGTTATGATGAATGGTAAACAGAGATCAATACATTTTAAAGTGTAAATTGATAAACGAGGACGTAGGTGATATCAAAAGGTAGAAGGGCATCATCTCTTTCAAACAAAATTAAAACCAGTATGGAAAGGCAAATGTCGGGCGGAAACGACTATATAATACCCTACACCGCTAAGTCTGGGTGCTACTTTTGATGCATGGAACCTATGCTGAATTAAACTCAGATTTAGATTTTGCATATATTGAGGTATCCATTAATGTCACACTTATTATCCGATTTCGTTGAAATTTGAGACAGCGAGTTGTGCTAAGCTCTCAACATCGCTGTTCAATATGGCCCAGATTGGTCCAGATTTAGATATAGCCGTCATATAGGTTGATCTCTCCTTTGAAGGACTTGGGCCCATAAAAGTGGCATTTATTGTCCCATTTCCCCGCATTTTGGGAGAGAAAGTTGCATTTAGCGCTTCCACATCCTTGGTTAATTTGGCCCAGATGGATCTAATTTTGGATATTTACTTACTTTAATTGGCTATGACAGAATATTTGTTCCTCTAGCCGAACGTAGAATAGCGTTCCAAGCGCCTCTATCTGGCACCAAGTTTCGAGGAGTCTCCCACCACTCGATCTTTCCATCGGGCATTTGGTCTTCCCGGTTTGCGTGTACTACCGTGTTTGCCTTCAAAAGACTTCTTTGCTGGAGCTTCTTCATCCATTCTGTCAACATGACCTAGCCAACGCAGCCCTTGTATTTTGATGCGTGTAACTATGCTATCGTCGTCATACAGCTCGTGGTTCATACGTCGCCTATATTCTCCATTAACGTAAACTGGTCCATATATTTTACGAAGAATCTTTCTCTCAAATACTCCAAGCACTGCCTCATCTGCTTTCACAAGTACCCATGCTTCAGAACCATATAACAGCACGGGTAGTATCAGTGTCTTGTATAGTGTAGTCTTCGTCTGTCGAGAGGTGGCCTTGTTTCTAAACTGCTTACTTAGTCCAAAGTAGCATCTGTTTGCCAGTATTATTCTTCTCTTAATCTCAAAACATTCGTTTCGGTTACGGCGGTGCCGAGGTAGATTACGTTACTGACTATCTCAAAGTTGTGGTTCCCAACTTTCTCCATTTTCTGTATCTGCTCGGTTGTGCAAGGCTTTTTGGGAGTTGAAACCATCCACTTCGTCTTATCTCCCTTTATTGCCAGACCCATTTTCACTGACTCTCTTTCGATACTTTCAAAGGCTGCAGTTACTACTTCCGGTGACCGGCTGATGATATCGATGTCATCGTCATAGGCGAGTAGCATGTGCTCTCTTGTGATTAGTGTGCCATATCTATTCACATCTGCATCTCGTATAATCTTCTCCGGCGGGATAGTAAAGAGATCACACGATAGGCTGTCTCCTTGTCTGAAACCTCGTTTGGTATTAAATGGTTCGGAGAGATTCTTTTCTATTCCTATTCGCGTATCGGCAAGTGTCATCCTGCAGAGTCTTATTAATACAAAACTCAGACATGGCTTGAAATACCTTTAAACGTGAAGAAGTGTCTAAGGCGGCTTTGTAATCAACAAAGAGATGGTTGGTGTTGATTTGTCCTTCTCGGGTCTTTTCCAGGATTTGGCGCAGTGTGAATATCTGGTCCAGGGTGGATTTACTAGGTCTAAAGCCGCATTGATAGGGCTCAATTATCTCATTGACTTTAGGTTTTAATCTTTCACACAGTACGCCCGAGAGTATCTTGTATGCGATGAGGAGGAGACTTATTACTCTGTAGTTGGCACATTTCGTCTTGTTTCCTTTCTTGTGTAGGGGACATAGTATGCTGAGGTTCCAATCATCGGGTATGCGTTCTTCTAGCCAGATAAGCTGATGCATACGCCTTATCAGTGTGTCGCCTCCGGTCTTAAATAGTTCAGCGGGTAAGCCGTCGGCTCCTGCTGCCTTGTTGTTCTTTAGTCGGGTCACTACCACTTGGGCCTCATTCTGACTAGGAGGTAAACATTTTATACCATCACCAGGGATTGGTTCTGCGGTATCCTCTTCGCCGCCAACATTGGACACTAGCAGTTGGGTAAAATGTTCTTTCCATATCCTCAGCATGTTATGTGTGTCAGTTATCAGATTTCCTTCTTTGTTTCTGCAGGAGGATGTGCCTTCAGTAGCATCTCGACATGAAAGGATACTACAGTCTTTAAAAATAGAGATATTGAGCTGAAACATTGCACAGATTCTTTGTTCTTTTTTGTCCATAAGCAGGTTAAGTTGGGAAGATGGGCTTTGTCGGACTATATCTTGATATAGCCCACATATAGACCGATTCGCCGATTTTAGGTCTAAGGCAAATAAAAGTCGCATTTATTATCCGATTTTGCTGAAATTTGGGCAGTGAGTTGTGTTAGACCCTTCGACATCCTTCTTTAATTTGGCCCAGATCGGTTCAGATTTGTATATAGCTGTCATACAGACCCATCCGCCGATTTAGAGTCTTAGGCCCATAAAAAGCGCATTTATTGTCCGATTTGGCCAAAATTTGAGACAGAGAGTTGTGTTAGGCCCTCCGACATCTTTCTGCAATTTGGATCGGATCGGTGCAGATTTTGATATAGCTGCCATATAAACCGATCCCTCGATTTAAGCTTTTGGACCCATAAAAGGCGCATTTATTGTCTGATGTCGCCAAAATTTGGGACAGAGAGTTGTGTTAGGCCCTCCGACATCCTTCTGCAATTTGGACCAGATTTGTTCAGATTTAGTTATATCTGCCATATAGACTGATCTCTCGATTTAAGCTTTTGGTCCCATAAAAGGCGCATTTATTGTCTGATATCTCCAAAATTTGAGACAGTGAGCTAAGTTAAAGACCTCAACATACTTCTGCAATATGGCATAGATCGGTTCAGATTTGGATATAGCTGCCATATGGACCGATCTGTCGATTTATGGTTTTGGGGCCGTAAAAGGCGCATTTATTGTCCGATGTCGCAGAAATTTGGGACAAAGAGTTGTGTGGGGCCCTTCGACATCTTTCTTGATTTTGTACCAGATCGGTTCAGATTTGGATATAGCTGCCATATAGACCGATCCGCCGATTTAAGCTTTTGGCCCCATAAAAGGCGCAATTATTGTCTGATGTCGCCGAAATTCGGTACAGAGGGTTGTGTTAGACCCCTCAACATACTTCTTCAATTTACCCCAGATCGGTTCAGATTTGGATATATAGGCGGCCCATAAAAGGCATTTATTGTTAGATGTCGCAGAAATTTGGGACAGAGAGTTGTGTGAGGCCCTTCGATATCCTTCTTCAATTTGGCCCAGATCGGTTCAGATTTGTATATAGCTGTCATACAGACCCATCCGCCGATTTAGAGTCTTAGGCCCATAAAAAGCGCATTTATTGTCCGATTTAGCCAAAATTTGGGACAGTGAGTTGTGCTAAGCCCCTCGAAATCCTTCTTCAATTTGGTTCAGATCGTTTTAGATTTGGATATAGCTGTCATATAGACCGATCCGCCGATTTAAGGTTTTAGGCCTATAAAAGGCGCATTTATTGTCCGATTTCGCCGAAATTTCGGATAGTGAGTTATGTTAGGCACTTTGAAATTTGTCTGCAACTTGGCCCACATCGGTCTAGATTTGGATATAGCTGACATATAGACCGATATCTCAATTTAAAGTCTTGGTCCCATAAAAGGCGCATTTATGATCCGATTTGACTGAAATATAACACAGTGCATTATGCTAGGCTTTTCGACTCCATGTTGTATATGGTTCAGATCGGTTTATTTTTAGATATAGCTACCAAAAATACCAATTTTTTGTTATACACAATTGAACAATGACTTGTACTTATTAGTATTTAGTTCAAATCGGAACATATTTCGATATAGATGCTAAGGTATGCATTTTTCACCGGATTTTGACGGAAAGTTGTTTACATGGGTATCCAAACTTCGGCCCAGCCGAACTTTAAGCCGTTTTACTTGTTTTATTTTATTTATTTATTTTTATTTTAGTTTGATTTATTTTATTTTATTAACTTTTTAGTTTCTTTAATTTTTTTTTATTTTTTATAATTTTTTTTTTTAATTGGAAATTTTTTTGGTGCATTCACGACAGTGGATATTTAAGGTTTACTCTGGTCCAACTAAGTCCATATTTACATTTTTGTTGGTCTATTTTTTTAAAACACTTCTTTTAACTATCAAATGAATGTTGTCATTAAATTAGTAAATATTGGGTTGCCCAAAAAGTAATTGCGGATTTTTTAAAAGAAAGTAAATGCATTTTTAATAAAACTTAGAATGAACTTTAATCAAATATACTTTTTTTTACACTTTTTTCTAAAGCAAGCTAAAAGTAACAGCTGATAACTGACAGAAGAAAGAATCCAATTACAGAGTCACAAGTTGTGAAAAAATTTGTCAACGCCGACTATATGAAAAATCCGCAATTACTTTTTGGGCAACCCAATAGTTATGGTTGTCTATTACGGCGAGGACATTGATTCCATATATTCTTTATTAATATCCCAAAGGGGAGAGATACGGGTTATTGACCATGAGAATAAATATCATTAAAATGAAAGGTTGGTATTGATTACAGAAAAGAAATCGCCAGACATACAGTTGGAATGGACACAGAGAACACACTTATGGCGAACGTTTCGAGTGCCTGGTTTGGTTAGGGTCATAACAAGGCACCGAAACGCTAGGTTAGTGTGCTAACAATGCACCCAAATCGTCCACCACTGGTGTGTTGTCTCTGTTCATTCTGCCTGTATGTCTGACGATTTCTTTTCTGTAATCAATAAAAACCTTTCATTCTAGTGATGTTCATTCCCACGGTCAACTGCCCCTATCCCTCCCCATTAGAAAATTAAAGAAAAAAAATATATTAAGTTATTTATAATTATTAATTTATTTACAGCGACTGTAAAATATTTACATATAGCCGGATTAGCTTTAAAACAATTTCAGAAAAATATATCATTGAAAACATCTGTCACAGATCAATACAAAATATAAATATGAGTACAATTAAAACAATAGTTCTGTGACAAATTACAAAACCGGAACTTTGAATACGCTATGACTATAAAATGACTATAAATTACAAAGACAAATTAACTAACAAATGCATGGCAAATAAGATGAGACTCCTCTTTGATTAATAAAACATGAGAACTTAGAAAAATCTACAAAAAAAAAATATCCATGAAATAGTACTTTCACTAAAAACACACAAATAAAAATTAATAAAAATATTGTACCAATTTTTCTACACAGCAGTCTAGTTAACTAAAAATAAAAGCCCATTTTATGAATTTCACAACATTCATAAAATTCATAAAGGCTGCGGGTACTTTTGCTATTTGCCTATGACACTGCGTATCCAGTCGGTATAGTCGGCCACATTGGTATAGACCGCGGGATGACCGGTTAAACCACATTGGGTAAAACCATAACTAACAATGCCATAGGTCACCCAACGCGAGTGTTTACGATCAAAATACATAAGAGGTCCTCCACTGTCACCGGCACAGGTGTCTTTGGCATGTTCCCCGCCGGCACACAACTGCTTGGGACCCAATTGTATACCATACAGATCCAAGACCTTGGTACAATTCTCTCTTGACATCATGGGTATGCGCAACTTCAATTTAATGGGACTGGGTATGTTGTTGAAATATTTGTTAACTATAAAAAACAACAAACAAACAAAGGAAAATATATCCAAGTAGTATTTATATAGATTTTTCTCAACTTACACAAATCTGTTTTCCCCCATCCCGATACGGAAAACATTTGACCCTCTTTGAAGGGAGCCGGCTCGGTTTTGTTCGGTAGGCATATGGGCATTACAAAATGGGTAAAGGACACCGGATGTTTCAGTCTTATTATTGCTAAATCGTTCAATTTGTTGAACGAATAATCCTTGTAGTCTGGATGCACGGTAATTTTCTCCACTCCCATGTCTATGGCAGCATCGGCACAACTCAAATAGTTCGGTTCCTCTATACAATCGGGCTCGGTCTTGACATTGAATTCGCCCAGACGCACATATTTCCTGCATTTAAATGTTTTTTAGGGGAAAATATCATTTCTTTAGATGAAGTGACTCTTAATGTTGGCAATACACTATACCGCTTACAATCCCTTTTTCTCACGATACGCTTCACCATGGACGCAATGGGCTGCAGTTAGAACGTGACGATCATCGATTAAGGCTCCACTACAGCCATATTCATCTGTAACAAAATAAGGGAATATTAATATGAGAAGAAAATTAAACAAGTAAAAAGGCGTTAAGTTCGGCCAGGCCGAACTTTGGATACCCACCAGCTCGGGTATATACGTAAACCACCTTTCGTCGAAATTCGGTGGAAATGGATACCTTAAGCCCCATAGCAGATATATCGAAATATGTTCCGATTTGGACCAAATATTAATAAATACAAGTCATTGTTCAAAATATTGATCTTTTTCGAAGCTATATCTAAAAATAAACCGATCTGAACCATATATGACACGGATGACGAAAAGTCTAACATAAGTCACTGTGTAAAATTTCAGTGAAATCGCATTATAAATGCGCTTTTTATGGGACAAAGACTTTAAATTGAGATATCGGTCTATATGGCAGCTATAGCCTACTCTAGACCGATCTGGGCCAAGTTGCAGAAAAATATCGAAGAGCCAAACACAACTCAATGTCCCTAATTTAGGCGACATCGGACAATAAATGCGCCTTTTATGGACTCAAAACCTTGAATCGAGAGATCGGTCTATATGGCAGCTATATCCAAACTGGATCGATCTGGACCAAATTGAAGAAGGATGTCGAAGGTCCTAACACAACTCACTGTCCCATATTTCGGCGACATCGAACAATCAATGCGCCTTTTATGGGCGCAAAACCTTAAATCGAGAGATCGGTCTATATGGCAGCTATATTCAAATCTGGCCCTATCGGAGCCAAATTAAAGAAGCATGTCGAAGGTCCTAACACAACTAACTGTCTCAAATTTCGGCGAAATCCGACAACAAATGCGCCTTTTATGGGCCTAAGACTCTAAATCGGCGGATCGGTCTATATGACAGCTATATCCAAATTTGGACCGATCTGGGCCAAATTGAAGAAGGATGTCAAAGGTTCTTACACAACTCACTGTCCCAAGTTTCAGCAAAATCGCAATTCTTATTCGAATTGGCGAAATGTGGCTTTTAAGGGCCTAAGACCCTAAATCGGTGAATCGGTCTATATGGGGGCTATATCAAGATATAGCTCGATATAGCCCATCTTCGAACTTAACCTGCTTATGGACAAAAAAGAATCTGTGTAAAGTTTCAGCTCAATATCTCTATTTTTAAAGACTGTAGCGTGATTTCAACAGACAGACGGACAGACATGGCTAGATCTTAGGTCTTAGATTTTTACGCTGATCAAGAATACATAGACTTTATACCTATATCCTTCGGCGTTGGGTATAAACAAATAAACGAGTGGTAAATTCGGCCGGGTCGAATCTTATATACCCTCAGCTGTATCAGGCTAAAGACCGATTCAGACCATATTCAGATGGGAGAAGCCGTTGTACAAAATTTCAGCCAAATCGGATAATAATTACGCCGTCTTGAGGCTGAAGATGTCAAGATCCCAGATCGGTTTATATGGCAGCTATATCAGGTTATGGACCGATTTGAACCATATTTGGCACAGTTATTAAAAAGTATAACAAAACATCGTATGCAAAATTTGAGCCAAATCGAATAGGAATTGCGCCCTCTAGACGCTCAAGAAGTCAAGACCCCAGATCGATTTATATGACAGCTATATCAAAACATGGACCGATATTGCACATTATAATCCCAACCGACCTACACTAATAGGAAGTTGTTGTCCTAAATTTCAAGCGGCTAGCTTTACTCCTTCAAAAGTTAGTGTGCTCTCGACAGACAGACGGACGGACGGACATGGCTATATCGACATAGAATGTCATGACGATCAAGAATATATATACTTTATGGGGTCTCAGACGAATATTTCGAGTAGTTACAAACAGCATGAGGAAATTAGAATACCCCCATCCTATGGTGTTAGGTATAAAAACGCAGAAATAGAGCCTTTCTAGAGATATAGCGTTTCCTGGCGGATAAGCTATGTGGTGAATATCTTTTATATAAAAATCAATCTGTGTTTGTTTGTAGGTTTGTTTGTTTGTTTGTGTGTTCCTATAGAGAGAAAAGGCTGAATTTTCACAGATGGTGCATAATGACTCCGTGGTGAAAATAGGGTACTACATTTTTTGATATCTGAAGGGGGGACGGACCCTCCCCCTTACCCTAATTTTTAGAAACGCCAGATCTCGGAGATGGGTGATGCGATTTAAGCGGTATTTTATGTGCTCTCACATATAGTACCCTAAAAATAAAAATTTGGTATCCAAATACCGGGTGGGGTACCTAGGGGGGCTACCCCACCCTAAAACCCACCAAAGATATATTTAGACCAATCACGACAAAATGGGACTCAAATGAAAGGTATTTAGAATAGGAAACCTTTCTGATATCCAATTGTCGGACCAAGTGCTAGGGGGACCAGCCCAAGCCCCAAAACACCCCTAAATCTGACATATTTACCGACCATGGCAAGATGGGACTCAAATGAAAGGTATTTGCGAGTAGATACGAATCTGATATCCAAATGTGAGAGCACGTCCACAGAGGGGGTCCACCCCTTTCCCAAAACACCCCCCAAACGGGACTTATTTACTGACCATAGGAATATGGGGCTTAAATAAAAGGTATTTGAATGTAGAATACGAATCTGATATCCAAATATCGGACCAAGTGTTTGGGGGGCCGTCTCTCACCAAAAACATGCCCCAAAGGGGACAAATTTACGACCATAGCAATATGGGGCTCAAATGAAAGGTCTTTGGGAGTAAAGCACGAATTTGATATCAATATTCGGGAAAAGTGTCTATGGGGGCCACGCCACCCCCACAGCACCACGCAAATAGTAAATATTTGCCGACTATTGCAATATGAGGTTCAAATAAGAGGGGTTTTTAAAGTGGAACACGAATCCGATATATATTTTCAAGGCCAACTCACTGAGTGCCCACCCATCCCACAAAACACCCCTCCCCCCCTCATGTTTGCCGACTATGGAAATATGGGGCTCAAATTAATGGTATGTGGGAGTAGACTACGCATCGGATATCAACATTAGGGGCCAACTGTCTAGCGCACATCCCACCACAACCCCCAAATAGGAAATATTTGCTCACCAAGACAATTTGGGTCTTAAAGAGAGTGGAACTAAATATTTATAGTTTTTAGGGCCAATACCCCAAACCGGACATATTTGCCGACTTTTGCAATAAGGAGTTTAAATGAGATTAGAAAACGAATTTGATATCCAATTTTGAGGCCAATGGCAATATGGGGTTCAAATAAATGATATATAGATATATGAGAATAGAGTACGTTGCTGATATATTTTCAGGGCTTAGTGTTTGGGTGACCACCCCAATCCCCAAAACACCCCTAAATCGGGCATTTTTACCGACTATGTCAATGTGGAGCTTAAATGAAAGCTATTGGGGGGTAGAGCAAGAATTGATACCCATTTTCGGGACCAATTTTCTAGGGGTCTACCCCTTTCCCAAAATACCCCACTAACAGCAATTTTTTACTGACCATCGCAATATGGGGCTCAAATAAAGGTATTTGGGAATAGAATACGAATTTGGTTCCATATGTGGAACCATGTATTTGGGCAACACCCCCCAAGGGAAAAAATTTTTCGACCATTCCAATATGTGGTTCAAATGAAAGGTATTTGAGATTAGAAAATATGGGGCTCAAATAAACGTATTTGGGAGTAGAATACGAATTTGTTATCCATATGTGGGACCATGTATTTAGGACATCACCCCTTTCCCAAAACACCCCCAAAGAAAACAATTTTTTCGACCATTCCAATATGTGGTTCAAATGAAAGGTATTTGAGATTAGAAAACGAATTCTATAACCTATTTGATAAACATGCCAATATGTGGCTCAAATGAAAGGTATTTGAGAAAAGATTTGATTACCTATTTTGGGGCCATGTGTTAGGGGGACGCCTCATCCTGTAAACTCCTCTTAAGCCAATGGCAATGTGGGGTTTAAAAAAATGGTATTTAAGAGAAGAGCACGATGCTGATATTTTTTCAGGGCCAAGTATCTGGGGGACCACCTCTCCTCCGAAAACACCACTAAATCAGACATCATGAGAATATCGGGCTGAAATGAAGTATTTTAAGAATGGAGTACACCTTACGTAGCCCAGTAAAGATCATATGGGATTCAGATAAAGGCACTTATATTGTTAAACTGTTAGTCAAGCGATATACTATTTTCGTAGCATGGTATTTCACTAAAAGATCTTTAATTGTCGAAAATAAATATTCCAAGGATACTTCTGTTCCATATAAAGTAAAAGAATGCGCAGCGGAGCGGGCCCGGTTCAGCTAGTTTACCATAAAGAGGTATTGGGTTGCCCAAAAAGTAATTGCGGATTTTTCATATAGTCACGTTGACAAATTTTTTCACAGCTTGTGACTCTGTAATTGCATTCTTTCTTCTGTCAGTTATCAGCTGTTACATTTAGCTTGCTTTAGAAAAAAAAGTGTAAAAAAAGTGTATTTGATTAAAGTTCATTCTAAGATTTATTAAAAATGCCTTTACTTTCTTTTAAAAAAATCCGCAATTACTTTTTGGGCAACCCAATAAAATGTCACTATCATTAGTGAGGTTAATTTGAGCTTTACTCATCGCCTAAATGAGTCTATACTGCATGATGGCCGCCCTGTAATAAGCGGGTTTTTTCAAAATCTTTCTGGCACCGGAACTAGATCCAACAAACATATTTCTGCAAACCGGAAATCGTTTCGCCCCTGTGTTCGGCAATTAAAAATTATTTACCACAAAAAAACGTTATACAATTGTTATGTTGATGACGTCTTCTAAACGGATACATTTTGTCGGAAACAATTCATGTGCTAAAATTGTTTGCCATTTTATTTGGTTAATATCATAAATGTCACAGATGTGCAAATATTTGTTTAAATGTGCCAAATAGTCTTGATGTTGACTTAAAACCCAAACTTAAACTTATTTTTCACCGACATACGCACCTAATATAAGCCTTAAGCCATATTCATACAGGCTTATGTATTTACATATGTTTATTTAATATGCCGCTTTGCGTAGTTTTGACGCTTCAAATCAAATAAATAACCTACCGACATGTTTAATGCACAAAAATTCGCATGTATTTGGCGATCATTGAAAGGAATGTGAGTTCTTATCAGTAGTATTTTATGCGACATGACATTTCGCACGTTTTCCAATCAAACGGCGTTTCAGCTGTACGTTGGAGCAAATAGAAAAAAATTAAGACTTTTATTTATTTATAGCATTTTGAAATTAAGCACGTGGTTCCTACATTGATATTGTTAAATGGATGAATATATACCACCCCACATCGAAAATTGCCAAAATTCTTGTTACAGTGAAATTGGTAAAGTTACCTCAATTTTTTACCCTACACCATAGGATGGGGGTATACTAATTTCGTCATTCTGTTTGTAACACCTCGAAATATTCGTCTAAGACCCCATAAAGTATATATATTCTTGATTCTTGACATTTTAAGTCGAACTAGCCATGTCTGTCCGTCTGTCTGTCTTTCGAAGGAGTTAAGCTAGCCGCTTGAAATCTTGCACAAATTCTTCTTTTTAGTGAAGGTCGGTTGGGATTGTAAATGGGCCATATAGGTCCATGTTTTGATATACCTGCCATATAAACCGATTTGGGATCTTGACTTCTTGAACCGCTAGAGGGCACAATTCCTATCCGATTTGACTGAAATTTTGCACGACATGTTTTGTTATGACTTCCAATAACTGTGTTAAGAATAATTCGAATCGGTCCATAACCTGATATAGCTGCCATATAAACCGATCTGGGGTCTTGACTTCTTGAGCCACTAGCGAACGAAATTATTTTCCGATTTGGCTGAAAGTTTGCATGCAGATCCCTTGCAGCGAAATAAGAGGCAAGTTCGTTGCGGTAAACGTTTAACCTATCGCAGATGTTATCAATGGGTGGGTAGCCTGATGCCATGATCGTACAATCGCCCGCATATGATACGATCTTTATTCCGTCCTGGGGGGACGGGGTGGGATGGATTATAGGTAGAGATTAAACAGTGCCGGAGATATCACAGCGCCTTGGGGAACTCCCTGCTTCACTCTACGGTGCTCGGACTTCTTATCTCTAAATTCCACAAATGACTGGCAACCATACAGATAATTTGCAACCCATCGTTTCAGGCCTGGCGAGGTACGTTTGACATGGCTGACAGTGTCGAATGCCTTCGATAGGTCTAGTGTCACGAGGACTGTCCTATCATATGGCCTGGGCAGATAAAAGCCCTGACATATGTGTGCGATGATGGTATACAAAGCAGTTGTAGGAGAATGGAAATTCTCCTACGAGGCTCGGAAGGAGTAATCCCTCAAGTGTCTTGGCTACTGGTAAGAGAAAGGAGATCGGCCTGTACGACTCCCCCTTACTCGGGTTCTTCCGAGGCTGCACATCATCCAGACATCGGGTACTGCAAACGTTTTCGAAGACAGGTTAAAGACAATTGCATCGGTGCAGAGATTTGAGATTCCAGGGATGACATTCGTAACTTCGTCCACGGTATATTTTGATGGCTGTCCTTCGGCTCGGAGACCGCAGGTACGACGAATCACTCTCCTCCTTGCCCTGTTACTCTCGGAAAGCATAATAAATTGATGCGCGTGAAGATAAATTCCGAATTTAACTAGCAGAGACACAAACCGCTTTGTTAACAGAGTGCGAGAGAGAGTAACAGAAGTATTAACAGAGATCCACTGAGGGGTTAGCAGAGCTCTGTAAATACTTAACAGAACCAAAAAACAAGAGAAATTAATTAAATTTCTTACTTTTTATCAATTTTTGCAAATATTTGTAAAAAGAAAAATAAAACCATAACAAAATTTGGAGTAAAATATCAATGCTTTGAATCAAAAACACCAAATGAAATATCTATTACCGTAGTACTGAGAAAAATGAAAAATTTATAAAAAAAAGATATTCTGGGCAGCATTATGACCAATGGTCCTGGAGGACATCTAAGAATTCTACAAGGTATTACCATACATCGTTGGAAAGGTCACGATGAGTGCTTTCCAAAACATGTTCTTATTAGAAAATCGAGCAGTTGGTTTTTTCAAATTCCTGTCTTTTTTAAAGAATTTCTCGAAAAAAAAATCTAGACAGGAATATGGCCAATGCTCCTGGAGGACATCTAAGAATTCTACAAGGTACTACCATACATTGTTGGAAAGGTCTCGATGTGTGCTTTCCAAAACATGTCGTTATTAGAAAATCGAGCAGTTGGTTTTTTCAAATTCCTGTCTTTTTTAAAGAATTTCTCGAAAAAAAATCTGGACAACGATGTATGGTAGTACCTTGTAGAATTCTTAGATGTCCTCCAGGACCATTGGTCATAATCCTGCCCAGAATATTTTTTTTTTATAAATTTATCATTTTTATATATTTGATATTTTAGTTCAAATTTTGGTATGGTTTTATTTTTCTTTTTACAAATATTTCCAAAAATTTATGAAAGGTAAGAAATTTAATTAATTTTTTTTTTTTGGTTTTTTTAAGTATTTACAGAGCTCTGCTAACCCCTCAGTGGATCTCTGTTAATACTTCTGTTACTCTCTCTCTCTCTCGCACTCTGTTAACAAAGCGGTTTGTGTCTCTGCTAGTTAAATTTGGAATTTATCTTCACGCACATAATAAATTGACGGTTGAACAACGTGGCACATCTCCTCGGATCAGTCACAGTTATGTCGACAATAGTGACAGCGATCCCGTCGACCTGGATTCGAGAAAAACTAAAAGTTTGACCACAGCTTGTCTAAAACGGTAGCTAAGATTCATTGCTCCAAATGCACCGACCATAAATTATGTTCGTTGACTACCCTAATTTCCAGATTCAGCTCGCTGATTCTGGGGTTAGTGAAGCCGTGCAATGAATCCCCATCACGCTCGTCTTGGAGTACCTTAGCATGCGCCTAGAAATTGGGAATTCGCTGGTGGTATTAGGCCGTAGCATGTTGTGTGCTACTGAGACTACGACTGGTGGGACAGCTGGTCAGCTGGAGCTTTTGACGAAGACAACTGATTCGAGTTTTGAGGACAAGGTCGAACCTATTTTATCTTCGCATTCCTATAACTTGCCTAGGCCGTCGGCCTTTCTGGCAAACCAAAACGCTCTTTTAGAGGACGCATCGCTCTCAGGTTTATAGGGAGGCTTGATGCGAATAATCCTAAAACTCTCACCGATAAGAATAGAGGCACCCTTAATTGAGCTCGGAGATTCGCTGCACAAGCTACTACAATGGCTACAAGTCTAGATTCGGAAACGGCACCGCAGTCAGCCAAAATGCTGCGGTCATTTGAAGGGCATTTCAACCCCAACAGAACCAAGGCGACCAATAATAGCTAAGGACAGCTTGATGATGGTAGTTGTCGACAAGGAAAAGAACATGGCTGCATAGCTAGGAACAATAAGAGTGGGAGTGACAATGGGTTGTCATCTGTATGCGCCGATGTCTTTGCCGAATTGCCCGGGTCCTCTTCAATTTGTGACGACGCAGGCTGGTTTCGTGCCGATACGGACTAATTGCTTTCGGAGATCAACGCTCAATTGAAATGCATCGTTGTGCGCTTAAGAGATGGGTGAGATCTGGCCAGGTGCAGCACTAGATTTAGTCAAGAAGGAAGATATGCTTGGATACCAAGGATTTCCTCAGAATCCTGAAGGCTAAGAGAATGTAATGCCAATCTTTCAACCACCGACTGGAAGATTGGTAGATTGAATGAGGCTTATGGTGACCGGAGACATGTAGTATTCGTACTTAACTCCTGCTGTCTCGTAGACCTCAGCAAGTCTGAAGGGATTGTATCCTACGGAGACGACTCAGCAGTTGAACACTTGCCTGAGGAACTATCGACCAGGGAATGGGACAAGGGACAAGGGAATGTAATGCCACTCTTTCAACCACCGACTTGAAGATTGGTAGATTGAATGAGGCTTATGGTGACCGGAGACATGTAGTATTCGTACTTAACTCCTGCTGTCTCGTAGACCTCAACAAGTCTGAAGGGATTGTATCCTACGGAGACGACTCAGCAGTTGAACACTTGCCTGAGGAACTATCGACCACATCGCTAAATTGTGGCGGTTACAGGAGACTGAAAATCCTCCTGCCACAATCGAGACAGGAGGGGATGGCATCGAAGCGTGACCCGAAAAGACCTGTGTGGGTAGGTCATCCAGTTGAACTGGGCTCAAGGTGTGTGCCAGCGGGGTAGCACGGAACTCAAAAGTACATCGACAGCAGCAGCTAGTGAAGCATCTAAGGAGGAATCGTCCACACCGCAAGTGTCCAGTATCTTGAGAAAGAGTGGTTCATGAATTTTATGAGGATGAACTCGTGGTGGAATCAGAAGACGAGGCTAACCTAACATAGGTGGAAGTGCTGAATCCTGACTATGGTCCGGTTTCTACAGATAAATTGCCACCATTGTAGAGCCGCTTCGGCGGCACTAAAGGTCCTCCTGATGGCAGGGGGATTTGACGTGATTCTTATCCAGGAACCATGGGTGTGTGGAGGAATGGTTCGTGGACTAAAAATTCCTGGATTTTAACTTCTCAAGAATACGGGGAAAAAGTGAGACACTGAGCCTGTACTCATGCAAAGAGTAGTTTAAATGTTTTTCTTCTTCCTTCGCTAAGCACTGAAGATTTAGTTAGCCTTGAAATAAACAAATTTCATTACTGGCTGTCTTCCCTATATATGGCACACGATTCAGAGATGCCGCCTTCAAACCTCAAGTTGCTGGTTGAAGCTGCTTCTGTTGGGAAGAACAGCCTCATTATAGAAAGTGATGCTAATGCACATCACCAGATATGGGGAAGTTCGAATGTAAACGAAAGGGGTGTGCTGTCTGGCGATTTGTAATAAAGGGGATAAACGGATCCTAATTACCAGGAACAGGCAGGAGATACTTGATATTACCTTTGTATCGGAGGATATAAGCGCAAGAATAAGCAACTGTGAACTGTTGGATGACCACAGCTTCTCTGATCATCGTTATCATAGTTTCAGCCTTGGAGAAAATACTGTAGAAGTGGTCCCTCGACTTAACAGAAGAAAAGCGGATTGGGATAAATTTTGGCACCAACTCTGCGGGTCTATCACTTCTAGACGAGAAAAGAAAGTGGAAACTGCGCAGGATACAGAGATAATTGTCTTGGCTCTGAATGACTCGCTTGTGCCAAGCCAATGGGGCAAACAGCGACGGCCATGGTGAACCCCAGACCTGGTGGGTCTAAGAGAGGACTGCAGAAAACTCTTCAACAGGGGGAAAGCCACAAGAGCACCACATGATATTTATAAGGCTGAGCTAAGAAAAAACAAGGGCGAGCTGAGAAAAGATCAGAACAAAGATGGATCTAAAGAAAATGGTCAGAGGACCTCAAGGAGGCTTACTATCTCCTCTACTATGGAACATAGCCATTAACAATATATTATTGTATCTGGAAGAAAAAGGTGTAAATATGATCGCGTATACAGGTGCCGTGGCAGTTGCGGCAATTAGTAAAAGTTGGGGTTTAAACCGCCTGTCGTGCACTGGGTTTATGATGCTGTTGTCAGACCTATAATGAAACAGACTACAACACCATGTAGTCTGGTGGACGACGCTTCAAAAGTCCACATTCTGTACAATAGTCAGCGGGATCCAAAGGAGGATTTGTTTGTGCATCACAGCCGCACTGAGGATGCCAACTAATGCATTAAATTTAATGCTAAAGCAAATGCCTCTGGACAATGTGGCTAGGACAATAGCTGCATCCACTGCTGTAAGGCTAAGGGAACTTTCTCTTTGTTACGTGTCATGACGGGCACTGTTTTATCCTTAATACAATGCCCAATGTTCCAGTCCCAAAGACTATTAGGGCTTTGGGGTGTGCTCTTTGCATATGGAGAAGGATACCCGACCACTGAAGTGTGTATCAAGCGGAGATCCTAACAATTAAAGATGTAATGAAACTTAGATAATTTAAACTCAATGACAAGGGACCTGTTTTTATTGGCGGAGTCCGAACGGCGTGCCGCATTGCGACAACTCTTTAGGGAGAAGCTTTTACATGGCATAGTATCTCACATCTGAAAATTTTGCCTGGTGTTCTTGAAAAGGAGTAAAGCTAGGCACTTGAAATTTTGCACAAATACTTCTTATCAGAGTGATCGGTTCGGATTCTAAATGGGCCATATCGGTCAATATTTTGATATAGCTCCCATATAAACCGATTTCTAATCTTAACTTCTTGAGCCTCTAGAGAGCGCAATCTCATCCGATTTAGCTGAAATTTTGTACTACGACGTTTCCTTTGACGTTCAACAGATAAATTGATCGAATCGGTCCAAAACCTGATTTAGCTCCCGATATCCCGATTATATTACTTGATCCTCTTGAGGGCGCAATTCTTATACAATTTAGCTAAAATTTGTTCCAACGACTTTTCCTACGGTCTCCAACATCCAACCAAGTGTGCTCCGAATCGGTATATAACCTGATATAGCTCCAATAGCACAACAATTCTTATCCATTATCCTTTTTATACACACTACCGAAGGATGGGGATATACTCATTTTGTCATTCCGTTTGCAACACATGGAAATATCCATTTCCGTCCCTATAAAGTATATATATTCTTGATTAGCGTAAAAATCTTAGACGATCTAGACATGTACATCCGTCTGTCTGTTGAAATCCCGCGATAGTCTTTAAAATAGAGATATTGAGCTGAAAATTTGCACAGATTCTTGTTTTTTGTCTATAAGCAGGTTAAAAGATGGGCTATATCGGATATCTTGATATAGCCCCCATATAGACCGATCCTCCGATTTAGGGTCTTAGGCCCATAAAAGCCACATTTATTATCCGATTTTGCTCAAATTTGAGGCAGTGAGTTGTGTTAGGCTCTTCGACATCCTTTTTCAATTTGGCCCAGATCGGTTCAGATTTGGATATAGCTGCCATATAGACCGATCTCTCGTTTTTAGGTTTTGGGGCCATAAAAGCCACATTTATTATCCGATTTTGCTGACATTTGGGACGGTGAGTTGTCTTAGGCCCTTCGACATTTTTCTGCAACTTGGCCCAAATCAGTCCAGATTTGGATATAGCTGCCATATAGACCGATCTTTCGATTTAAGGTTTAGGGCCCATAAAAGGCGCATTTATTGTCCGATGTCACCGAAATTTGGGACAGTGAGTTGTGTTAGGCCCTTCGACATCCCTAGTCAATTTGGCCATGATCGGTTCAGATTTGGTTATAGTTGCCATATAGACCGATCCTCCGATTTAGGGTCTTAGACCCATAAAAGCCACATTTATTATCCGATTTTGCTGAAAATAGGGACGGTGAGTTGTCTTAGGCCCTTCCACATCCCTCGTCAATTTAGTCAAGATCGGTCCAGATTTGAATATAGCTGCCATATAGACCTATCTCTCGATTTAAAGTTTTGAACCCATAAAAGTCGCATTTATTTTCCGATGTCGTTGAAATTTGGGACAGTGAGTTAAGTTAAGACCCTTGACATACTTCTGCCATATGGCATCGGTCCAGATATGGATATAGCTGCCATATAGACCGATCTCTCGGTTTTAGGTTTTGGGGCCATAAAAGGCGCATTTATTGTCCGATTTCGATGAAATTTGAGACAGTGCGTTGTCTTAGGCTCTTCGACATTTTTCTGCAACTTGACCCAAATCGGTCTAGATTTGAATATATAGACCGATGTCTTGATTAAAAATCTTGGCCCTATAAAAGGCGCATTTATAATCCGATTTCATGGAAATTTTAGACAGTGCTTTATGTTAGGCTTTTTGACAATTGAACATATTTCGATATAACAGCTATGGGACATAAGGTATGCAATTTTCACCGAATTTTGATGAAAGCTGGTTTACATATAAACCCGAGGTGGTGGGCATCCAAAGTTCGACCCGGCCGAACTTACCGCCTTTTTACTTGTTTAAGTCTACGGAGGACCAAAATTGATTTTTGCCAAGCTAAAGCCAATCACATTCTTTGATTGGTATGTATCAAACTTCCTTTATATAACTATAGTGAATGTACCAGGTCACCGTAGCGCAGAGTTAAGCCTGTCCGCCTACGTCGCTGATCACCAGGGTTCGAATCCCGGCAGAAACATCAGAAAATTTTTCAGCGGTGTTTATCCCCTCCAAATGCTGGCGACATTTGTGAGGCAGTTTGCCATATAAAAACTTCTCTCCAAAGAGGTGTAGCTCCGAAGCACTGCGTTCGGACTCAGCTATAAAAAGGAGGTCCCTTATCATTGAGTTTAAAATCGGACAGCACTCATTGATTTGAAAAGTTTGCCCCTGTTCCTTAATGGAATGTTCATGGGCAAATTTGCATTTTGGATGTACCAGGTCTAGCTAGGGGCGACCAAAATTGATCTTTGCGAAGCTAAAGCCAATCGGAACCGTTGATTGGTATGTATAAAACTTCCTCTATATAAATTGACCATGAATGCCTACGCTAAATACAGCCCAGATTAACCCCTAAAATATGTGAAGCAAATTCGAACTTTGCATTAAGGACATGTGACCTCCTTTTTAGGCCGAGATTACAGTAGTACTAAACATTTCACATTACTTCCTATTGCCAATTTGTCTTTCGGTGGACGGATGGGATAGAAAACGTACTCCTATGATGACTACTTCTGCAGTTTGTGGAAAATAAATTATTATTTGAATTAGAAATGGTTCCAGTTTGATGCAATTTCCAAACTGTCTTCCGATTTGCTGTTCACTCATTTCATTCTCTTATTATAGATTTTTTAATGGAACGATGTTTTGCCTACGGATATTTACACTTGAAATTCCACATATGAATGGTAAAAATTCGTTGTTTTTACCATACTTTTTTTTAAGTTTTTTTTTTATTTATTAAATTTTTGTTTTGTTTTTTTGCATTTCACCAACACTCACTTGTATTATACACCAATAAAGCCAACCATGGAAATTCATCCAATTCGGCTATTTCACCGCCATAAATGCGATGTGTCACTTGTTTGCCGCACTCATTCCACAAATTGAAGCCCTCCGATGATTCAACCGTCTGAATACGTCGTTTGAGTTTTTTCTTCTTAAATCTCGCTGTGGCATCCTGGAAACGGCGATATTCGAATTTGGTAAAAGGCAAACTGGGAAAGCGATAATCCTGACCATTGGCAGTACAGCAGACCAAAGGTTCTAAACTGCTGCGGGTATCATCGAAACCGATGTCGGTAACACACTGCACCTTCTTTAGGAAATTCACCCGCTCCGCCGGCAAATGGGTGGAGTTACGCACTAGCAAATAGGCCTTACATCGGCTCACTTCGAGACAAACACCCGCTTTGTCTTCGTTCGGTATGTCACATGGTATGCGATCGCGATGCAGCGGATCGTTTATGACAAACGCACTGCCGCCAGAGGAGCTGGTGTACATGGTGGCGGTGGAGTGAAACGGCGACGATGATGACATGAGATCGTCATCATAATCCGCGATAACTGGAAATTGAAACTGACCGCTGCAATGGCAGTTTACAACTAAATTAACGATTATCGATAATATTGCCAAATAACAACGCAGCCGACTTTTAAGACACATGACAACTGGCTCGAAAGAGCTCCCTCGCTCCTGCTCGTACGTACGTTACGCGGTATTGTGCGCGTGTGGGAGGAAGTTAGTATTCGTAACAACCGTTAAAGACCGAATAGAAAAAAAAAAAAACACACACACGAACGTCTGTGGTTTGATTGAAGCCTATTGCAATTGACACAAATAATGTGAGCACTTGTTATTGTTGATCGATTTTTGCCGCTGATGTTGTCTGCGTTCTTGTTGTTGTTGTTGTTTATATCCGCTGTTTAATTGTTAACCCAATGCACAAATGAAAATGAAATTGAAACTGAGACTGAAATTAAAATTCACTTCACCGTCGAGACAACATAACGCGACAACGTACCGCTTAACTATGACGAACCCCCGGCCCAAAGAAACAACTGAGCCAACAGCTGTTTGTTAATCCCACTCAACGATCGGTTTAAGCCATGTCAAAAACAAATCCAGACACATGCTCACACGCACTTTAGCAGATTTTTTTTTATTTGTTTGGTTGGGCTGTAGTCAATCCACAGTGGGGGGTTTTTGAGAAAATAAAACTTAAGAAGAAAGAGCGTGATATGTTCGGCGTCATTGTGCAAAATTACAGCCAAATTGGACAAAACTTTTGCCGTCTTGAGGCTCAAGAAGTCAAGTCGGTTTATATGGGATCTATATTTAAATCTGAACCCATGCTTACGGCCCATTTGCAATCCCCAACGACCTACATCAATAGTCACTATCTGTGCAAAATTTTAGGCGGCTAGCGTTTGACCGATATCGTAATTTCGACAGACGGACGAACGGACATGGCTAGATCTACTCAAAAGGTCCAGACGATCAAAATTATATATATACTTCATGAGGTCCAAGATCAATATTTGAAGGTGCTACGGACGGAATGACGAAATTAGTATACCCCCATCCTATGGTGATGGGTATAACAAGTAAAAGATTGGTAAGTTCGACCGGGCCAAATATTATGTACCCTCCATCACGGATTACATTTGTCAAGTTTTTGCCCGGTAACTCTTTATAGGCAAACAAAGGATAATGGAAAACAAAATTGCCATGCTATTGGAGCTATATCAGGTAACGTTCCGGTTCCGACCATACATGCTTTGGATGTTAGGGACCAGGTCATTGTGCAAAATTTCAACCAAATCAGATAAGAATTGCGCCATCTAGAGGCTCAAGAAGTCAAGATTCAATATCTGTTTATAGGAAAACAGGGACGTAGCCAGGGGGGTAGCTATCGGGCTCGAGGCCCCCCACACATTATTAAGTTTAAAGAAAAAGACCACTGTGGCGCAAAGGTTAGCATCTCCGCCTATGACGCCAAACGCCTGGGTTGAAATTCCGGCGTTAACATAAAAAAATCTTTCAACGGTGGTTTTCCACTTACTAATGTTGGCTACATTTGTGGGTATCTGCCAGTTGTTGGAAGTCATAATGGAATAAAACATGCAAAATTTCAGCCTAATCGGAATCAAAAATTGCGGCTTTCAGGGGCATCATCCTGTTACGTAAAGTCCTGGGAGATTCGCAATATTGGGAAAAAGGTCCGCAGACTTTTTAACAGAGCACGTCGTAAAAAACGGAAGTATATTGGGATGGGTATTACACTCGGCTCGAGGAATACAATAACATTACCAGAACTGCAAAACGTTACTCCTGGAAGTTTTTCTGCGAACAGGTCGATAGCGTTAATGACGCCGCCAAGATGACAAAGTTTCTCTCTAAAACCCATGTCCAAACTGAAATGTTGGTAGACGACATGAGAGAAGAGACAACGGAGGACATGTTGAGGCTTTTGATGAAAACCCATTTTTCACAGAATACGGCGAGACTCACGGAGACACCGGAATCTTGGAATAATGATGCTGATCGAAGGCTTATCATGACAGAATTTATGGTGAAGGAATCCTTGAGGAGCTTCAAGCCATTTAAGTCACCCGTACCTAATGGAATAATTCCGGCGTTACTACAGAAGGAGACCGACTATCTGGCGCCCCACCTGGCCAATATTTTCACAACGTGCTTAGGACTTGCATATACTCCGAAAGCCAGGCAAGAGGCATGGGTGGTATTTATACCCAAGCCCGGCAAGGCAAGTTATGCGACACCAAAGGCTCACAGACCTATAAGCCTTACGTCCTTTCTACTCAAAACCATGGAACGTATTGTGGACACCATGATAAAGAGTAGAACATCAAACAAACTGGTCAAATACAAACAGCAGGTCTATCTCAAGGGAAGGTCGGTGGAGACTGCCCTGCACGAAGTTGTGCATAGACTAGAAGAATCCTTCGGTAGAATCCTGGCGGTTTGCATTGACACAGAGGGGGATTTTAACAATATGCGGAATGAAACACTGATCCAATCCTAAGATCAGTAACGGATGGACTCGGTTCATATGGTACCGAACAGGTGGATAATTTGCGGATCCCATAACATAAATACAAGGTAGAAAGTGGCACAAGGCACGCCACTGGGGGGAATTGTATCACCACTCTTGGAGTGAACACCATAAATTACCTATTATAGCTGCTGCCTGAGGAGGGATTTGAACCCGACTACTACGCAGACGATATTTTAATACAATCGTTTGCACTTCTTTATCCCTTGAAGCACTCTAGAGTCTCTTCCTAAGTCTATTTTTTCTCCACATTTAGTGAAATCCACTTTGCTTACTTTTTACTCCGATTTACATTTTTACATAAGGGGAAGAATAGGGTATTTCAATTTTATTCTCTTATTTAAGCGGTTAAAACTATATTCGATTTTTATTAGTTAGTTTCCAATATAGACCATTCCGGGGCTCTAGTGTATTCGTTGGTCATAGGAATGCTGTATATATTATATACAGATATAGAAGGATAGAATGTGCGATGCTTAACTATATCTCCTTCTATTTTTTTCTGGGCAGTACATGTTTAGCGTATCTGTTAATTGCCTTCCACTTCTCTTCATTTTCTTGGATGATACGTTTCTGCCAATCACTATTTCCAGCTATTTTCCTCTTTCGTCACTCAGTAAAGAGCCTACAGTCTAAGAATGTCTGCTCGCCATCGTCAGCAATTTCAAACATGCGGGTTCAAGGAGTCCAATCCCAAAGTAGATGCAAGTACCTACTGAAATACCTTCTACATATACACAAATGTATGTCGGAGATAAGACGATGTTAACGAGTCTCATTGCCCTTGTGGCCATCTTTCGATGTTATTTTTTCCTATGGCCCATATGTGCCCTATCTAATCCATGCCGTGAAGTTTGGCTCTTAAAATTTTTTATTCCAACAATTACAACGATTTTTTTTTATTGTGGCTCGAAGAGCTGATGTTCTCTGTAACCGAAAGTAGTCTCTTCGCTTTTGACTGCGTTTCTAGGGTTGGCACCCAAATTTCGTAGCCATATAGTTACAGTTAGTGGTATATATAGATTCGAAAACCTTAGTTTAGAATCCAACCTCATCCCAAAGTATTTGATCCTGCCAGCACTTTGCGCTGGTCATTGTTTGTCTTAGTTTGATTCTCTTCTGTGATCCTCGCCTTAATTGATCAAATTATATCAGCTACATCAAGTCTTTGACCGATATGGACCGTACTTGTTATGGCTATTCGAGTAATAATTGCGCCCTCTAGAGGCTCAGAAAGACAAATTTGTAAATCGGTTTATATGGCACCTATATGAGGTTATGAACTCTTTTAGATCATACTAGGCATAGTTGTTGCAAGTCATACCAAAATGACGTGTGCAAAATTTTAGCCAAATTCGATAAGAACTGCGACCTCTTGGGACTGAAGAAGTGTAATCACTAGATCGGTTTATTTGGCAGATATACCAGGTAATGAAATGATTTAGGCCAGTTTTTGGAAGTCATAACAAACGGACTGTCAGACAGACGGATGAACATGGCTAAATCGAAATAGTCAGACTCCGGCTCAATAGTCACACTCTGGCCTCAAAACCTCGACTCCGCAGCCCTGATTGTAGCAGACTCATGAAATACAACAGAAAACTAGAGCTACAGAACGTAGCTCCTGGAATCTCTCATGATTCTCCGGTTTCGAGTAGACTCCGGCCCGAGGTCGTAGTCGAGGGTCAGACACCGCAGCCCTGGCCACAATGCTCGCCCAAGTTAACTGGGCGACATGCGACATGCATGACAATTTTTTCATTTGTTTACTTAGATCGTGTCCATTTCCGTTCAGATAGTTTTGAGATTAAGTAGCTTGCAAATTTGTATGTCAGCTTCGCAATCTACTCCCATATACTTCAAGTCCCACATTGACCTAATCGGTGTGAGTCTCTTCGGGTTTTTAAAGATTAGTGGAATCTCTGGACAACCCTGTATCACTTCAAGGCCATGTAATTTTTTCTCTATACGGTGGAAGCTACTTTTTCTAATTTCAGTGTCTAAATGTGGATTGATTAACTTAAAATGCTTGTATCACCTTACAGATAGATTTTGTTCGTAATTAGATCAACTTCACTTGAAAACATAACCATTTCTATTTTAACACAACTGGATGCATTGAAAACTAAGGCTCCTAGTCTTAACTTTTTGCTGTAACAATAATTTTCTTATGAATCCTCTTATTTAACTCTTCCTAACTTCCATAGAAAATTGCTTCAAACTCTTCCACTGTGCATGAATGCCCAAAAAACTATAGGTGCCAAAAACAGTTCACAGTACCACTTAAAAAAACAAATTATATGACAGACATTTAAACTACAACGCCGTCGTCGTTGCCGACAACGATGGTTGAGGCACCAACAACAATGACCAAGTCATTATATTCAATCAAGATCACCTTGCCATCATTGAAGTTTAAAAAACAAAACAACGAATGGCAAATCAAAACAAAAATCGAAAAAAACCAAATGTGTGGGACAAGTAGTACACCTATGGATCTACACACCAACATCAACACCGCCTCACTTGACCCCTCACATGCTGCAACAGGTGTTAAAAGTGCAATCACGGAAAAGTACCTTAAAACGCTCGTCGTTTGTTAACGAGATCGCTGCAGACATTTAATCTCAACTTTGAATTTGCATGATCGTCTGTCTCACTGAATGTTCGTTAAACCGAGGCGGCGAAGAGCTTAAGACATTCGGTCATTTACACTTCAGTGCATATGATAATCGACTGCAGCGTCGCTCTGCAAACTGGTAAATTATGCAATACAAGTTTCTATAGGAACGAGTAGTAGCCAATACTGAAAGCGTCGTGTGTGTACTTGAAATGACAAAATAACTATCACACATCAGACTGTGCATTACATGTGAATAATGAATCATTCGTTGTCTACTGATCGGGAGGTACGATCAGCTTAACGGGTTGGGGTTTCACTTTCGTTGGACTAAATATGATATGAAAAAGGTGGGCATATTTTTAGGAGATTTTATTAAATGCTGTTTAAATAGGTCATGCGAAATGAAAGTCTGGCAAGGCCACCTCATTTAACCCAAAGACAAGTCAAAACTATTCGGGTGACCAAATTTTGATACAACACAAGTAAAAAAAGACAAAGGTCAGACTGATTTAACTAAATAATAACCTACATTACAGAGTTTACCTACTACTTTAAAGGAAATATATCGGCAAACAAAGGGCACGACTATGGACTACGATACAAGTCCATAGTTATCGTCCCCTTTGATTTTGAACTTTCAAACCAACATCGAATAGAACACTTTGTTTCAAATTTTGTAGAGATTGGACCAAAAAGTGCATATCGGATAGGTAGACGGAATTGATTCTTTGTTGGCCGGTGGACTAAGCTATGAAGCTAGCTTTTTTCCTTTGTACCGTGTTATTCAAAGACACAATGTTATAAAACATGGTATCACAGTAATTTTGTACGGTCTAAATTTTAAAGGTCTTAACCAAATGGGTTTATTTAGCTTGGACAAAAATATTACACAGCTGATAAAAGAATATAAAAGAATGTCCCAATTACTACAAGGATGTCAAAGAAGAGTTACATCCTTTTTAAGGAGATACAATCATTTTATGTTAATCAACAGCATTTAATTTTTTATAGGATATTTCAATAGGATTTGGAAGACAATTTATTTTTTAGCTTGGACAAAAATATAACACAGCTAAGAGCTACATTGACCGTAAAGATGTTCATACTCGACGTCCTCGCGTCAGTACCCCATCACCTCACCCATTCCGTGATCACCCGGATTTCCGCCTGCAGGACCGCATTATGACCCGGCAGTCTAAAACAGATCTTAGTCCCTGGGTTCTCAATGTAGACCCCCGGGCCCACCATGTCCTCTAGCTTGGATCTATCGTCTGCGTAGCAGATGGGTTCAAATCCCTCCTCAGTCAGCATCCGTAAAAGGTCATTATGGTAGTCACCAGAGGAATGGCGATAAAATGTATCCCTGTTTCGTGCCTTGTGCCACTTTCTCCCTTAAATTTATGTCATGGGACACGCAATTTAGCCACCTCTTCCTTAGCATATTGTTTATCCAGTCTCTAAGGACCGGATTCACCCGGTACTGGTGTAAGAATTGGATCAGTGTGTCGTTTGCACATGTCAATGGATATCGCCAGTGTGGACGTTTTGGCATCGAATGATTCTTTTATTTTATGCACAACCGCATACAGAGCAGTCTCCACCGACCTTCCCTTGACATAGACATGCTGTTTATATCTGAGCAGTTCGCTGGATGTCCTACTCTTTATTATGGTGTCCACAATACGTTCCGTAATTTTGAGTAGAAAAACGTAAGGCTTATAAGTCTGTGGGCTTTTGGTGTCGCATAACTTGCCTTGTCGGGCTTGGGTATAAATACCACCCATGCCTCTTGCCTGGCTTTCGGAGTATATGCATGTCCTAAGCACGTTGTGAAAATATTGGCCAGATGAGGCTCCAGATAGTCTGCCTCTGTCTGTAGTAACGCCGGAAATATTCCATCAGGTCCGGCTGACTTAAATGGTTTGAAGCTCCTCATGGATTCTTTCACCATAAATTCCGTAATTATAAACCTTCGATCAACGTCATTATTCCAAGTTTCCGGTGTCTCCGTGAGTCCCGTCATATTATGTGGAAAATGGGTTTAAAGCCTTAACATGTCCTCAGTTGCCTCTGCTCTTACTCCCATGTCGTCTACTACAGTTTCAGTTTGGACATGGGTTTTTGAGAGAACTTTTTCATCTTGACGGATATTAACGCTATCGACTTTTTCGCAGAAAAGCTTCCTGGAGGCACGTTTTGCCGCTCTGGTAATCCTATTGCCGAGACGTGTGTAATACACATCCCAATATACTTCCGCTTTGTTACGACGTGTTATGTTAAAAAGTCTGCGGACCACTTTCCCAATATTGCGAATCTCCCCTGTCATCCAGGGTTTTTCTTAGGCCGATTTCTCATCAGATTTTTCCTGAAATTGTGCATGATGTGTTTCTTATCCGAATGGACTGAAATATTACCTCATGACTTCTACTATGGTTTTCGTTTATGGTCCAAATCGGACTATAACTTGATATAGCTCCAATAGCATAACAATTCTATCCATTACTCTTTGTTTGCCTTAAATGAGATACCGCGCAAAAAACGCAACAAATGCGATCTATTGAGCTGCAGTCATTCTAAGCAATTAACAGATTTTTCAGCAGTAAGCCTGCTGTTGTGAAATTGCAAAAATACAGCTATAATAGCAGCAAAATTAACTACTGAGAGTCAGCAGACAGTGTTTGTTATTTTCAGCAGACTTTTTTATAAGTTGCATATTCCACGAGCGGCAAAATGTTTGGTAGCCCCTGGGGACTCAAATCTAAGATATCAGACCGGCACTTTTAATATCTGCAACAAAAACTTTGAACTTTGAAACATACAGAGGTCGCCATGCGTTAGAGTGACAGAATCAATGCGCTCTTGTCCTGCTGAAGGCCTCAGTATGATACTGCATTTCCTACTGATACATTTTCACTTTAAGGGAAACACAGCATGCACTGCCGCAGGACTAAGCGCACTCGGATGATAAAGAGATGGGACATATGGAAATGCCCATATTCTTCAGTATCTTCCAAAGGACATTATAACCACTGCACAAGGTCAAATTTCATATCGAACAGGATCGCTGGACTTCTGCTGATGCGACACGGAGTCAACTTTTAAACTGGCTACAAGATGAGGTATGGAGCCGGTTCGGTGATTTCTCGGAAGAGGCGAGCATATCAATCTCTGTAAAGCTTCGGTTCAGTTGATTTCTCGGAGGAGACGAGCATATCAAAATCTGTAAAGCTTCCTGAAAACTGCAGTGAAGCAGTTATATCGCACTTCAGCATCGTCACCCGTCGATGTCTATGGGAATTTTCGAACTAGCCAGAACTGGGTTCCTTTCCAGCGAACTACAAAAGTTGCCAGTCGCAATATTCCTGGGAGTCGCTAAATCAGACATCTTCAAACACTATCTTAGACAAGCAAAGACCAGGTGGGATAAGACTGAGACATGTTGTATATCATGTAACAAATGGCCACAATAAAGCCTTAAGCGCACAGCGTCCCTAATCAGCATTGATCGATGGAACCTTACAGGACAACTGGCGTTTTGGAAATCATGGAAATCCCTATACTAGTGAAACACAGACTAGGTCGTCCTTCCCTTCATGGTCTTATGGAGATACTGGCCATGGATTTATATCTGGGTGATCTGGTGCATGTTAATGACTCTTCAGGCAGGACAAACCAGCATCGGGAGTACAACGAGATAGAAGGCATCTCACGGATAGCGTGGTTTTCACAATAGTATTTTTTTAACATACTAATTAAGGCTTAATTGCATTTATTGCCACAATGTGAGCCTAACAAGGGATCATATTCGTAAAACTTTGCATTTACCATTCCTGCAAGGCCTGGCTAAGTTGAACATCAACATTTGTTTAAGGAGCTACAATCATTTTAAGTTTTAAATTACAATTAATCACAAAATTTTATTACATGTTACGGATAATTATTAGTATGAATTTAAATTACTTAAGAGTAACAACAAATGAGATTATCTTAAAACTAAATGGGGATTTTTAGGAACACACAATATTCCCGGAACATATGAAGTAATCTAATAATACTTAATACTAAATCGTTGATCTAATTAATACTTAATATTAAAAATCAGTTCCTTGTTACTAAACTCATTTCGAATTCTATGCTCTAATCTTCTTACTAATCCATTCAGTGTAAACACCAACACGAGCATAAACCCCTGGCCAACCTTCAAGACCACAACGCCGACCAAATGAGACAATTCCCTCTAGAATCCATACACCATCGCGATAGGACATTAATGGTGCCCCAGAGTCACCTCGACAACTGTCTTCATTGGCCACTGTGCCTCCGGCACACATGTGGGTGGATTCTATACTTAAGCCAAATTTGCCATATTGTTGCCGACAGAATTTTTGATCGGCTAAAGCCAAAGAGACTTTTTGTTTCACCGGACTACTGGATCTGGTTTCGGTGGCACCCCAACCGACAACTGTAAGCTTTGAATCGGCTTTAAGATTGTACGGAGCCATTGCTGAGGGTAGGCATATGGGTCTTATGGTTTTGGAATATCGCACATTGCTTTCCAAACGCACCAGGGCTATGTCATGCAGGGGAGTCTTTTGTTGTTTGTAATTCTCATGGACAATTTTCTCTTCAACACGCCAACGTTGATTCTCATCGCCAAAAATTGAAGATTTGGTGTAGTCTATAAAGCCCATGCGTACAGCGATTCTGAAATTAAGAGGGATATAGATAGGAGGTCCTTAGTTCAAGGTTCAATTGTTGTTGGGGACTTCAATTTGGAACTTACAATTCTCCCTTTTGTTTGACAATAGGTCCCACTATGCAATGAGCTGCTGTTACCACATAACGAGCATTTATCAGGGAGCCAGCACAAACGGATTCTTTGGAGGCATCTGTAAAAAAAATAGAAACCAAATTTTTATCAAGAACTAAAAATTTGTACACGATTTTTCGAAACATGTTCGGCTCGTTGAAAAGTTTCCTTGATTTTGTCTCACAAACTAACGAACAGGAATAGAGCGACTTAAAATGTAAAGGATATTATCGATATATACTTTTTATGTTTTCGAGGTGTTAATAAAGGAATGACGAATTAAAAATGTCCTCCTGTGTTGAAGGGTGTCCATTTTTTTGACACTTTCCATAACAAAATTCTTACTATTTTGTTAGCAACTCACCTGTCTTTGAGTATTCCAAGAAAGCCATCCAAGGAAATTCATAAGCATCCGTATCACTGCCACCATATATGCGATTATCAATAAACTCTCCCCCACAAGTAGGTGGCTCCGGCAATAGAGAGCTCTTTGCTGGTGACACCGGCCTTAGAACAGTTCGATCCTCTGTCGCCTCAGAAGATGGGAAAAAATTCACCGGTGATGGCAGTCCCCATGAGGATCTCTTGGTATTTTCTCGTCCATCACTTAAGAACATGCCGGTTTCCTTCTCACTTCCATCATTTCTGGGAATTACATCAAAACCTGTATCACTGGAACAGCAGACCATGGGGACTCTACCGAAGCCTCCACCGCAAGCGGAGGCTACAAGAAAATCCCTTTGACTATTTAGCAGCACCTGGCAATCATGGATAGACACGCATGTGCCCAAGCGTTTGTTGGGATTTTCACAGCGTCTGTTGGCTTGGCCTAGAAGAGACAAGAAAACAAAGAAAAAACATTATTATGAGAAAAATCAGTTAACAGCCAATGTGCAATAATTAAGCCATAGCCTAAGGTATGGTGATATGGCGTTCTTGGGGAAACCCCCTGCACAGGAAGTAAACCCAAGCGTGGTTGATTGCTCTAATGATGTTGTATTAAATTTTGCACCAGCATTTTAAATTTTTGTTTTCTTTGCGTTTTATATACCTTGTGGTTTGTTTTTTGTCGCTCTTGCTGTGGTTGTTATTGATTGACTTTTTAATTGTCTCTTTCATAGGGACTGGTTTTGGTTGAGGTTTTTTTTTCTGGCTATAGTAATTTGTCGTTTACTTATTAAGTTTGCAAACAATGGTATGGAATTGAATTAAATTTTAGTATACAATCAAAATTAAGTTAAGAATTTGTGGTTTTTTTTTAACATGAGCCGGGTTTAAAATACCAACAAATGTATCCAAAATTTAAAAAATTTGTTCTAGAATTCGAAATTCTGAAAGATAAAAGCTTGGGCTTTTAAACGAGTTGTGGTTGATATTCGTTGGCCGTCTGTCTGTTGAAAGTACTCCCGTATTCAAAGCAAATTCCAGATATTAGACAATTATTTTCTATTGCTGCAGATCGGTTGTTGTTATGAATTGGTGAAATTAATCCATATTTATTTATAGCTACCATATAATCCCATATCTCGATTTGACATCTAGAGCCCATAAACATTTGAATAATGTCTTCTACTAGATTCGGGTTATACCGAAGCGCATAGAGCTTCGGTTATATGGTTTTTAAAATAAATTAAATAAAAATGCAATTACAGAGTCACAAGCTGTGAAAAAATTTGTCAACGCCGACTATATGAAAAATCCGCAATTACTTTTTGGGCAACCCAATATTTGATACAATATTACAAAATACCCAAACGTTAACTCTTGGTTACTTTATGCCCCAATTTGAGATGACATATTTGTCTGTACTCTAAAGAATCTTTTATTGGAGTCCTGTTTAATCCTCATCGCTCAACATATCCAATTAAGATGTTCCTTAGGCGGTAGGACATAGCGCAAACTTGGATATTAGATTTGTTCTCTGCCCCCATAAACCATTCATTGGAATACCATATTGACCAGGTCTGTCTTACTGTCCTTCTGGTGGTTGTTTTGGGATGGGTGGCCCCCCTAGACACTAAGTCCTAAATATGTACTTTAATCTCAACAACCATACATCTGTGTCACATTTTATGCTGATCGAGTCACATGTCCTGATGGAGGGTTTTTGGGCTTGGTTGAATCATATCGAATAAAATCGCGGCTCGTAAGAGCTCAAAAAATGAAATCGGGAGATCGGTTTATATCGGAGCTATATCAGGTTATAGACCGATTTGGGCCATACTTGACACATTTGTTGGAAGTTATAACAGAACACTACGTGCAAAATTTCAGCCAAATTGCGGCTTCCAGGGGCTCAAGAAGTCAAATCGCGTAAACGGTTTATATGGGAGCTATATCCAAATCTGAACCGATATGGACCATTTTCAATCCCCAACGACCTACATCAATATGAATTATCTGTGCAAAATATGCAAGCTGCAAGCTTTAAGCGTTCAACGACCAGTCATCGATCAGAGGAGGATGAGGAAGTTGCTGGCGTTTGACAAGAGGTCTATGAGTACCTTGACAGGGGTCATAACCGGACACTGTGCCAAAGGCTGCATGGCGGCGCGCATGGGGATACCGCACAATGACTTCTATAGGAATTGCCACGATGAGGATAAGGAGGAGACTATTGAGCACTTGCTGTGTTCCTGTCCGGGTCTGCAGAGACGTAGGCTTTCCTTACTGGGGAGCCGTTTTTTCTGTGATCTAGGTGAACTTGCGAACGTACCTCTGGTATATCTCCTGAGGTTTGTTGAGGGAAAAGAATGGTTCCGACGGCGGGTGCCACAAGTTCCGGCGTTGGTAAATCCGTGCTTGCGTAGGGTAGGGCGGTTCTTCACCTCCCGCTCGGGTTTCTCCACTCCTCCAGTCTTTCTGTTATTCGTGTATAACCTCTAGTCCGAGGTTTCGGATTTTCTTTCTCTCTCTTGGGTACCGAGTTAACTCAACCCATTCAACCTAACCTAACCCAACCGTGTTGTTATATGGTTCTGAAAGAAGGCAAGGCAATGCTTGGAGTGTTTGAGAGAAAGATTCTTCTAGTTAAACGTTTCAAAATACAACGGTTGCGTTGGCTAGGTGATGTAGTCAAAATTAATGAACAAGCACCAGCGAAGAAGTCTTTTAAAAACGACCACGATTTAACACGCAAAACGGCAGGAACAAAAGTCCGATGGAAAGATCAAGTGGTGAGACACACCTCGAAACTTGGTGTCAGAGATTATAGAAGAAGCGCAGAAGATCAAGGCACTTGAAACGCAATTTTGCGTTTGACTAATGGGGCAAATGTTGTCTCATAGCCAAATAAAGTAAGTAAAGTATTATCCAGGTGGCCACCGTGGCGCACAACGCTGGCTACATTTGTAAGGTATTCAGCCATATTAAAACTTCTGTACCAAGTGACGTCGCTATGTTATTCGGATTCGGCATAAAAAATTGAGCCATTTATTTAGCAGTGGTGTAGTATTATCACATTCCGTCCATTTAGTATATTTTTGGTGTGGGGTGGTCCACAATATTAATATCGGATTCGTATTCTTTTTTTAAGACCCATATTGAGACCCATATTGGCCCTTTCGGTCTAAATGTCCCGTAGGTAATTGTTTTTTTTTTTTTCTGTCTGGGCCCAATACACTTGATCCTTGACAACTTGATCACCAGTTTTAAACATGTCCCAAGTCGGTAAACATCTTCTGCTGGGGATCTTTTGGTGTTGGGACGATCCACTAAATTACTTGGGGTCAAATTAGTTTATCCGTATTCTAAACTTCCATTTGATACCCATATTTCTCTGTTCGGTAAAAATGTTCTTTTGACCAAGTCCCGAGCTGAATTAACCTTCGACAGAATCGAATTACTGTCAGGAACGAATCTGTGAAGAGGAATTTCAAAGCGAGCGATTGTTAGAAAATAAGCTCTCGACGGCGAAGTCCCGCAGCTCCGCAGACCAGTGCATGATGACAATTGTCTGCAGAGAGAAATAAATTTGGGGACTTACCCTTCCAGATGTGCCATCTTGCGACCCTTTCCCCGCCCAACTCACCGCTAGGGGGTTTTTTCAAATGAGTAGGTTTCTCTGGCGCACACTGTTTATAACTTGTGCGAAAAAACATCTTCAACTATGTATATTAGGGTGAGTTAAAACTATGTATATTAGGGTGGATAAAAAAAACTAAAATCGTATAGCAAAAACGTAATCTACATAAAATCTAAGAAAATTCTTCGAAGAAGCAATGGATCTAGCATTAATTTATTTAGCAAAGGCGGACATTTACATTTTCAAGTTGATTTGTTCGGAGAATGTTCTTAGAGTTTTATGTAGTTTACTTTTTGGTACAGGATTTAAAAAAACAAAAATTAATCCGCTCTAATGTACATCCATGTCAAGCATGGTTCTTTTATATGGTCCCCAAATATACCGATTCTCCATAATGAAAGTTAAGAGTCTCAATATTTAATTTGGTACTTCTGAGATATGTCTCATCTCCTTTTTTCAATTCGATCAAATTTGTATATATTTTTTTACCTTTTCATACGTCGTAAGACACTTTAACTTGATCATCACATGCAACTGCCTAAGTCACTCTGGTGAAATACCCCACTACATCGTCATGTCTTCACTAATTCTAATTGACAGGTGTGTTTGACCACAAATTAGACAAATCTATACAAAGTGTTCTTTTGTTTATTTAGATGTTTAAGAAGAATTTCTTATATGTCTTTGCATTTGAAAATTCTCTTATATTTGTTTTTGTCTAATGGTACTTTTTTTCAGAGAGGTGTTAAGATCTAATCAAAAGTGTCATGTTTACATTCATTCTTAAGAGTTTGAATTAATTTATGACTAAATGATGGTGAATTGATTTATTGCTATTTCCGTTTAAAATTAAGAGCATTTAAAAAAAAATTCCTCATAACCAATTCATTTATGTTGCAATTAAGTCTGACATTGTTGAGACAAATGACTTTGCAAAGAATTTTCTCATAATGGTATACCAACTGGTAGAAAGAAATATTTCAAATATTTTTAACTGACATTTGTTATGACTGGAAGACAATTTGCATTACAGAGTTTATTTTTATACCCTTCACCATGGGGTTATACTAATTTCGTCATTCTGCTTGTAACTACTCGAAATATTCGTCTGAGACCCCATAAAGAATATGCAATATATACTTGATCGTCGTGACATTTTATGTCGATCTAGCCATGTCCGTCCGTCTGTCTATCGATGGCGCGCTAATTTTCGAAGGAGTTAGGCTAGACGATTGAAATTTTGCGCAAATACATCTTAACAGAGTAGGTCGGTTGCGATTGTAAATGGGCCATATTGGTCCATGTTTTGATATAGCTGCCATATAAACCGATCTTGGATCTTGACTTCTTGAACCACTAGAGAGAGCAACTCCTATCCGATTTGGATTAAATTTTGCATGAGATGTTTTGTTATGATTGCCAACAACTATGCTAAGTATGGTTGGTCTATAACCTGATATAACTGTCAAATAAACCAATCTGGGGTCTTCATTTCTGAAGCCTCTAGATGGCGCAATTGTCATACAATTTGGCTGACATTTTGCACGACGTGTTTCGCCATGACTTTAAACAGCTGTGCTGAATATGGTCCAAATCGGTCTATAACCTAATATAGCTGCCATATAAACCGACCTTGAATTGATTTCTTGAGTCACTAGAGGGCGCAATCCTCATCCGATTTGGATGAAATTTAGCATGAGCTATTTTGTTATGGTTTCCAACAACTGCACTAATTATGATTAAAATCGGTCTATAACCTGATATAGCTGTCATATAAACCGATATGGGGTCTTGACTTCTGGAGCCTCTAGAGGGCGCAATTCTCATCCGATTTGGATGAAATTTTGCATAAGGTGTTTTGTTATGATATTCATGAACTGTGTTAAGTATGGTTGAAATCGGTCTATAACCTGCTATAGCTGTCATATAAACCGCTCTGGGGTCTTGACTTCTGGAGCCTCTAGAGGGCACAATTCTCTCCCAATTTGGCCGAAACTTTGCGCGACGTATTTCGCTATGACTTTAAGCAACTGTGCTAAGTATGGTTCAAATCGGTCAATAGCCTGTTATAACTGCCATATAAACCGAATCTTGAATCTTGATTTCTTGAGCCTCTAGAGGGCGCCATTCCTATCCGACTTGCCTGAAATTTTGTACAACCGCTTCTCCCATGACCCTTAACATATGTGTCAAGTTTGGTCTGAAGCGGCTTAAAGCCTGATAATGCTCCCATATAAACCGAGCTCCATATTTTACTTCGTGAGCCCCTAAAGGGCTCAATTCTTATTCGAATTGGCTGAAATTGTACGCAACGACTTCTACTATGGTCTCCAACATTCAATTCAATTATGGTCCGAATCGGTCCATAACTTCATATATTTCCAGTAGCATAGCAATTATTTTCTTTTATCCTCTATTTGCCAAAAAAGAGACACCGGGAAAAGAACTCGACAAATGCGAAGGAGTAAAGCTAGACGCTTGAAATTTTGCATAAACTTCCTATTATTGTAGATCGGTTCGGATTGTAAATGGGCCATATCGGTCCATGTTTTGATATAGCTGCCATATAAACCGATCTTGGATCATTACTTCTTAAGGCGCGAGGGGATGAGGACCCTCCACCTAACCCTAATTTTCAATAAACGACAGATCCCGGGGATGGGTGCATCTTATTAGACAAAATTTTGTATGCCACCTTATGGTATTCCAAATTGGTTAAAACTTTTGGGGTAAAATAACCGCCATATCCCAAAACCCACCCAAGCGGACATATTTACCGATTGAGACAACATACGTATCAAATGAAAGGTAGTTAAGAATAATGTACGAACTGGTTAACCAAGTATAGGGTGCCCCAAAAATGACATATTTACCGATTGGGGCAATATGGGTATCAAATTAAAGGTATTTCCAAATAGTATATAAAACTTATATAAATATTGGTTTAAAATCTCAAGGATCCATCCCACTCCAAACACCACCACCAAATGGATATGAAGCCCGATCGGGACAATATGATATTCAAATGAAAGTTATACGAGAGAAGAAGAAAACTTATAAAAAATTGGGTCAAATCTGGGGAGTCGCCCCACCCCAAAATAATGCCTGAAATGGACATTTATACCAAACGGAAAAAATATGCGATTGTAATGAAAGGTATTTTGGAGTTAAATCTTCTTTCTTCTTATATATAAAAATCAATTTGTGTTTGTTTGTAGGTTTGTTTGTTTGTTTGTGTGTTCCTTATAGACTCAGAAACGGCTGAACCGATTTTCTTGAAATTTTCACAGATGCTGCATAATAATCCCGTGGCGAAAATAGGATACTTAATTTTTTTTATGTCTGTAGGGGGGGGCGGACCCTCCCCCTTACCCTAATTTTCAGAATCGCCAGATCTCGGCAATGGGTGGAGCGATTTAAGCCAAATTTTGTGTTCTTATAGTAACCTGAACACAAAAATTTGGTATCCAAATTTCGGATGGGGTACCTAGGAGGACCGCCCCACCCCCAAAAGTTATCAAATACATATATAGACCAATCACGACAATATAGGACTCAAATGAAAGGTATTTAAGATTACAAAACGTATCTGATATCCAATTGTCGGACTAAGTGTTTGGGGGTCCACCCCAACCCCCAAAACACCCCTAAATCGGACATATTTACCGACCATGGCAATATGGGACTCAAATGAATGGTATTTGCGAGTAAAATACCAATCTGATATCCAGATGTGGGACCAAGTGTTTGGGGGACAAAGAGGACAAATTTACTGACAATGGCAATATGAAGCTCAAATGAAAGGTCTTTGGAAGTAAAGCACAAAATCTGATATCAATATTCAGGAAAAGTGTCTATGGGGCCACCCCACCCCCATAACTTCACCCAAATAGGAAGTATTTGCTGACCATTCAATATGAAGCTCAAATAAGAGGTTTTTTAGAGTAGAACAGGAATCGAATATATATTTTCAAATCCAAGAATGGTTCTCAAATGAAAGGTATTTGGGAGTAGACCTAGAATCTGATATCAAAATTAGGGACCAACCCCCAAATGGGACGAATAAAAAGTATAAAATTTGGACCATGTCAAAATGGGCCCATAAATATGTAAGGATGTAGCGAAGCACACAGGGCCAGCTAGTGTTGGATTCAAACGCAAGTAAAAACGAGCTAAGCTTGGCCGGGTCGGATCTTACGATCCTATTACGGTGACCTGTCATAACGTCCATAAGGCCCAACATCAATTTTGGGCTTGACGTCCACCCATTCCACGGTACTCCACAACTGTCGCCAGCATTAGGAGGTGCTGCGGTGGCCTCCCATTGTTGGAAACCGCAAATATCATTTTGAAATCTTCCAAAATTTATACAGAATAATATTTTTATTTATTTTATTTTCAAAAAAAAAACCAAAATCATACAAAGCCAATGTACCCACTGGCCACCATTTCGTTGCCATGCAAGCATGCCACCTAAAACCACAAATTGCAAATCTCTTGAAATAAAAATGTCATTTTTAAATAATTAATACCTTTCAACTTTCAGAATGTCTGGTAACTAAGCCACATTGTGAAAGGCAAAAAATGCAGCAGGTGCCTTTTTAGTTCAGTTAACTTGAGAATAATTTTAATACGTTTTAAATTATATAATTATGAAAAAATATTTTCAAAACGGAAGCCAAAACTAAAGAACTCAATTTAAGCAATGCCAAAATTGGGCCATAGCCACAATGTGCATTGTATTTTAAGGTCGCAAAAGAGGCAGGAAAATCTTTAAATAGTTTAGTTTTGCAAAAACCAAAGTTAAAAAAGCAAAGCTTTTAATGTTTCTGATATGACATGGATACGAAGCCTATTGAACTTAGATAAAATCGTTTCAGATTTGAGTATAGCTCCCATATATATGTTCGTCCAATTTGCTATAATAATACAATAAACTGGTCATTTCTCAATAGTTTCTCTCGAAATTTGGCAGGAAGGATTTTCTCTTAACTCTCGACATTACTGGGGAATTTCATTGAAATCGGTTTAGATTTAGTTATTACTGCCACTGCAATCGCATTTATTGTCCACACAACTCTTTACCAAACTACTACCACTACATCTAAAGAGTTTGGTCGAAATCGGCTCAGATTTAGATTAGTTCCCATATATGTTCGTCAGATTTTGGGTAATTGTCATTTGTCAACCGTAGTTATTACAGTTTGAACATATTTGCTCTAAATTTCATACGGATAATAAATAACCCATCTGAAAACATCCCCCGACGTCCATCGAAATTGGTTCAGAATTAGATATAGCTCCCACTTTGGTAGGTTTAGAATTTTATAAAGTTGGCACCATCCACGCCCAAGTATGATCCGAAACAGTCTATAAACAGATATAGCTCCTATATAAGCCGATTCCCCGATTTAACTTCTTCAGCCCTTAGAAGCTTACATTTTCACCAAATTTAGCTGAAATTTGCTGAGATTTGCCCAAACCCCTATCTTATGACTTATAACATATGTGTTACTGGAATCGGTCAATATTGTGATATAGGCCTCCTGGAGTACCCATATCCCGATATGACTTCTTGAGACCAAAAGAATTCAAATACAAACTCAGTTAATAAGAGTAAACTTTTAGCGGATTCCACGGTGGTGGGTTCCCAAGATTCGACTCAGCCGAACTTAACATGCTTTTACTTGTAAGTATTGAGAATGCACAGCAAGCTCCTTACTGGCTTGGGTGTATATGTCCAAAATGGCATGGGTCTTGACCCATTTCAACCTAACCTGATCTAACATAAACTAAAATTCTTATTCATAGTACTTCTTCTTTTAGGGTGATTTTTTATGAGCAATAAGAAAATTTTCCAACGAAAAGATAATAGCTAAAAAATCACCCTTTATATTTAAAAAGTCATTCGAAGAACTTGACAATGCTATACATGATGAAGGGTATATATGATTTGGCCCGGTCGAACTTAGCACGCTTTTACTTATTTCCTTTTCGTTTGTAAAGAGGACGTCTTATAGATGCTGTTTAAATGAAATGTACACAAAATATGTCAACCTAAATAGAAGCTATAAGACCTTCAAAATAGAAAAATTTTGTACTTAAACAAGTAAACAGGCGTTAAGTTCGGCCGCGCCGAAGTTTGGATACCCACCATCTCGGGTATATATGTAAAAAAAAAAAATGTTCCGACTTGGACCAAATACTAATAAGTACAAGTCATTGTTCCAATGTGGATAACAAAATATTGGTCTTTTTAGTAGCTATATCTAAAAATAAACCGATCTGAACCATATACGATACGGATGTCGAAAAGCTTAACAAAATCGGATTATAAATGCGCCTTTTATGGGGCCAAGTCTTTAAATCGAGATATCGGTCTATATGTCAGCTATATCCAAATCTGAACCGATTTGGGCCATGTTGTAGAAAAATATCGAAGAGCCTAACACAACTCACTGTTCCAAATTTCGGCGAAATCCGACAACAAATGCGCCTTTTATGGGCCCAAAACCTTCAGGAGATCGGTCTATATGGCAGCTATATTCAAATCTGGACCGATCTGAGCCAAATTGTAGAAGAATGTTGAAGGGCCTAACACAAATCACTGTCCCAAATTTTGGCGCCATCGGACAACTAATGAGCCTTTTATGTGCACAAAACCTTAAATAGAGAAATCGGTCTATACGGCAGCTATATTCAAATCTGAACCGATCTGAGCCAAATTGAAGAAAAATATCGAAGAGCCTAACACAACTCACTGTCCCAAATTTCGGCAACATCGGACAACAAATGCGCCTTTTATGGCCCCAAGACCTTAAATCGAGAGATCGCTCTATTTGGCAGCTATATCCAAATCTGGACCGATCTGGGCCATATTGAAGAATGATGTCGAATGGCCTAACATAACTCACTGACCCAAATTTCAGCAAAACCGGATAATAAATGTGGTTTTTTCGGCCTAAGACCCTAAATCGGCGGATCAGTCTATATGGGGGCTATATCAACATATAGTCCGATATAGCCCATCTTCGAACTTAACCTGCTTAGGGACAAAAAAAGAATCTGTTCAAAGTTTCAGCTCAATATCTCTTTTTTTAAAGACTGTAACGTGATTTCAACAGACAGACAGACGGACGGATATGGCTATATCGTCTTAGATTTTTACGCTGATCAAGAATATATTTATAGGGTCGGAAATGGATAATTCGATGTGTTGCCAACGGAATGACAAAATGAATATACCCCCATCCTTCGGTGGTGGGTATAAAAACGGATTTGATATCCAATTGAGGAGCCATGCGTTTGGGGAACTGTCCTACCCGAAAACATCTCCCTATTATATAAAAGCTGTTTGATGTTTAAGTTGACTGATTTTCGGGAAATTGATACTCATTTTTGAGACAAAGTCCCTGGGGTCCATCCCACCCTCAAACAGAATTATTAACCGGTCATGCCATAATGGGGATCATATAAAATTTATAGGGCAAGTGTCTCTCTAAACCGGAATTATTTACTAATACGATGATATAGGACCCAAAAGAAATGTATTTGGGAGTGGAGTAAAAATTTACCCAGGAACCGAGAAGGGGCACACTTTCACACATCAATGAAAACTTTCCGATTAAAGTTTAAACTCAATGATAAGGAACTTTTTTTTATAGCCGAGTCCGAATGGCGTGCCACAGTGCTACACCTCTTTGGGGAGAATTTTTTACATGTCCATAGATGGCAAATGTCGCCGACATTAAAAGGGTATAGCCGCTTTAAATTTTGTCCGATTTTATCTCCAGGATGTGAACGCAGGCGTTCAGCGTTATAGGCGGACATAGGCTACAGTGGCATGAATTCGATATACACATTCAGGACGAAATGTCCCAACCCTAAAACAATATTAGGGAGTTAAAGAAAGCGCAGTGGAGCGGGCCCGGTTCAGCTAGATTTCATAAAAATTGGATCTGCTTTGTATATAGCTCCCACATATATCATTCATCCGATATGGTCTTTTAAGGCTATAGTAGCCAAAGTTTTGGTACGATCTTTACAAAATGTGTTTTATTTGACATCCCAATACGTGTGCAAAATTTCATTAAAATCGGATCAGATTAACCTATAGCTCCTATATATTGGGTTGCCCAAAAAGTAATTGCGGATTTTTCATATAGTCGGCGTTGACAAATTTTTTCACAGCTTGTGACTCTGTAATTGCATTCTTTCTTCTGTCAGTTATCAGCTGTTACTTTTAGCTTTCTTTAGAAAAAAAGTGTAAAAAAAGTATATTTGATTAAAGTTTATTCTAAGTTTTATTAAAAATGCATTTACTTTCTTTTAAAAAATCCGCAATTACTTTTTGGGCAACTCAATATATCTTTCATCCGAAATGGCCTTTATAAAATTGGAGTGAAATGTTTTATTTGAAGTCTTTGTACGTGTGCTTAATTTCATAAAAGTCGGATCAGATTTAGATTTGGCACCTATATATATATATATGTCTCTTATCCGATATGGGCTAAGCCTGTAGTAGACAAAATTTAGGTCCTATCTAACACGGTTCTATACAATATTTCTATAGGTGTGCGAAATTAAAGTCTAACTAGATTTCAATTAAGGTTCCATGTTTTAAAAGTAGTACGTAGATTCGGTGGCGTAGGTTATTATATAGTCCTCTCTGTCCGATTTTTACTTTTCCTTACTGATTTTAATGTCTTTTGTTTTTCAGAAAAATTCAACATTTCCCGCCAAAATTATCAATACTCGTAAGTTTTTTAATTCCCTTTGCAAGACTGTGGAATTTTCCAGTCATTTCATTTTCGTGCACAATTCAAATATTTGTTCTAATTTCCGTTTGCAGCACAGATTAGTCACAATCGCTCATGTTACTGCACGACTATAATAGAAACCACATATGGAACGCCCCAAATAATTGTAAATTGCGAGCAGTGGTTTATACCTCCAGGCAGGGAGTTTCCTTACACTTAACAGGTGCTAGAAGTCAGAGATAAAATTCACTTACCATTTGAATTGGCGCCATAATTAAGGCGTTGACCCTTAACGGCGACCAGCAGTAGCAGCATAGCCACAACTAACAAATTGGGCACTCTCATGTTAACATGAAAACACCACATTCTCATTGTTGCAATTAGTCACGCCAACTCACTTTTGGTAATTTTCAATAAAATTTTTCTCGCGTTACTTACAAAACTAAATTTAAACACTTAAATTATAACAATTGTTTAAAGAGGTAGTTATTATTTTTTAATTAGCTCGATGATAAATTTTAGCAGGAAAATAAGCTTTTTTTCGGTTCAAATTTATGGGCTAAAAGCTCTTTTGTTTTGTTAAACAAAAGTTTAAATCATATGTTATATTTATTATTATGATTTTTTTTTTTTTTTGGTATTGGTTTTTTTGTTTCCAGATTTAAAACGACCTTGCCAAAGCCCAGATTTTCTTGTTAATGACTTCACAGCACACGCGTCTGTACTGTTTTTTTTTTTCTTTCTTCTTAAACTGCTTTTTTGCTCTCTTAACCGAACTCAATTCATTGATGCTTGTGATCCAACTGAAATCGCTGTAGCACTGCATAGCAGCTTTTATATTCTCACATATTTTTCTTTAAACCTGGCTATCAAAGATTTAAACCAAGCTGCTACTCTCTACTAAACATGGTCGCATGGCAAGAACATAAACAGAACAGCAAAATAAAAGAAAAGAAAAATACAAATAAGGCAGTAGGCAGGGCGAAACAATGAAAGTTTGAGGTAAAATACAAAATTTCCAAATTTATTTTTTGAAATTTTTAAGACATCATAAATTTAAAATTTATTGGTGTGTTCTATAACCGCTTTGTGAATCAGTTGTTCATGTTTATGGGTTGTATTTTTTTGAAACAAGCGTTAAACTTCTTTGATGTTTCAGTAATACATAATTTTTTATTGGCCTAATAGTAAATGGGGCTTAAAACCATTCCATTCCATATCTAACACTTCCAAAGATAGGCCCAAACTCTATGAAACCTTCTCATGGGGGTATTCCCAACAGATCTTCGCCAGATAAGATTCAGTTTGAAAAGTAGCATCATGGAATGAGACAAAAAGGGACTGAATTCGCTCTACTCCTATTGTGATTTGATAAATAGAAGATTCGGCTTAGAGGTCAAACTTTACACCAAGTGTTTACAGCTGCTGTTGGATCGATCTATACATGCACTGTAAAATGTTTGTCCCAATTTTAAATATTCGAGCGAAAGATGAGCAAACCAAAGATTATAAATTTTCTAACCTTTTTAGGAAACATCCCCTTTGCTGAAAAGTTTTTTATTCCCACCACCATAGGATGGGGATATACTAATATATTCACCTCGTAATATTGATCTAGGACCCCATCTTATATATAACAAATAAAAAGGCGTTAAGTTCGGCTGACCACCTCGGGTATATATAAAAACCACCTTTCATCAAAATTCGGTGAAAATTTCATACCTTATGTCCCATATCAGTTATATCAAAATATGTTCCGATTTGGACCAAATACTAAAAGTACACTAGCTATATCTAAAAATAAACCGATCTGAACCATATACGACACGGATGTCGAAAAGCCTAACATAAGTCACTGTGTCAAATTTTAGTGAAATCTAATTATAAATGCGCCTTTTATGGGGCCAAGACCTTAAATCGCGATATCGATCTATATGCCAGCTATATCCAAATCTGGACCGATCTGGGCAAAATTGAAGAAGGACTTCGAGGAGCCTAACCAAACTCACTGTCTCAAATTTCAGGGACATCGGACAATAAATGCGTCTTTTATGGCCCCAAAACCTAAAACCTAGATATCAGTCTATATGGCAGCTATATCCAAATCTGAACCGATCTGTGCGATATTGCAGAAGTATGTCAAGGGGTTTAACTTAACTCACTGTCCCAAATTTCGGTAACATCGGACAATAAATAAGCATTTTATGGGCCCAAAGCCATAAATCAAGAAATCGGTCTATATGGCAGCTATATCCAAATCTGAACCAATCTGAGCCAAATTGAAGAAACATGTCGAAGGGCCTAACACAACTCACTGTCCCAAATTTCAGCGAAATCGCATAATAAATGTAGCTTTTATGGGCCTTAGACCCTAAATCGGAGGATCGGTCTATATGGCAGCTATATCCAAATCTGGACCAATCTGAGCCAAATTGAGGAAGATGTCGAAGGGCCTAATACAACTCACTGTCCCAAATTTCAGCAAAATCGGATAATAAATGAGGTTTTTATGGACCCAAGACCCTAAATCGGAGGATCGGTCTACATGGGGGCTATATCAAGATATGGTTCGATATAGCCCATCTTCGAACTTGACCTGCTTATGGACAAAAAGAGAATCTGTGCAAAATTTCAGCTCAATATCTCTATTTTTAAAGACCGTAGTGTGATTTCAACAGACAGACGGACGGACATGTCTAGATCGTCTTAGATTTTTACGCTGATCAAGATATATATACTTGATATGGTCGGAAACGGATATTTCGATGTGTTGCAAACGGAATGACAAAATGAATATACCCCCATCCTTCGGTGGGGGGTATAAAATATGTCGTAGAGCTTAACACAACCCACTGTCCCAAATTTCAGTGAAATGGGATAAAAAAAATACCCCTTTTGTTGTGCCAAGACCTTTAATCGAGAGATCGGTCTATATGACAGCTACACCCAAATCTGGGCCGATGTGGGCCAAATTGAAGAATAGTGTCGAGTGGCCTAACACAACTCACTTTCTCAAATTTCAGCAAAATCAGATGATAATTGTGGCTTTTATGGGCCTAAGACCTTAAATCGGCAGATCGGTCTATATGGGGGCTATATCAAGATATCGTCCGATATAACCCATCTTCGAACTTAACCTGCCTATGGACAAAAACAGAATCTGTGCAAAGTTTCAGCTCAATATATATTTTTAAATGACTGTAGCGTGATTTCAACAGACTGAAAGACAGAGGACGGACGAACATGGCTAGTTGGTCTTTGGATACCCACCAACTCGGATATATTGGGTTGCCCAAGAAGTAATAGCGGATTTTTTATATAGTCGGCGTTGACAAATTTTTTCACAGCTTGTGACTCTTTAATTGCAATCTTTCTTCTGTCAAATATCAGCTGTTACTTTTAGCTTGCTTTAGAAAAAATTGTAAAATAATTATATTTGATTAAAGTTCATTCTAAGTTTTATTAAAAATGCATTTACTTTCTTTTAAAAAATCCGCAATTACTTTTTGGGCAACCCAATATATACTAACATCATTATGTCAAGAAAAATACTACATATGTAAACCCTTAGCAGCTTTATCGAAATATGGTCCGATCTGGACTACGGTATAGTCCAATCTACTCCATATTCAGGATGTGTAAAGGTCTAGTGCAACTCAGAGTACCAAAATTCAGCGAAATCGGGTAATAAATCCGCCATCTATGGCTCTAAGACCTTATATCGGGAGATATATCCAAATATAGGCCGATCTTAGCAATATTCAGCACAAACATCAAGGGTTGTAAACAACTCATGGTGGCAAATTAAATCAAAATGGGATACTAAATCTGGATCATATAGTGATCCTGGACCATACAGTGCATGAATGTCGAAGAGCCTAACACGGCTTTTCGTGCCAAATTTCAGGGAAATCTGTTAATAAATGCACCTTTTATAGACCGAAAAGCTTAAAACGCAAGATATGTGGCAGTTATATCCAAATATAGCCCGCCTTGGCTCAAAGTCGGTAGGAACGTCAAGGGTTCTACCATAGCTCATTTTGATCATGTGGCTTCCCTGTCTGCGAGACATAATATCTATCCGTTCTTGTGTTTGGGGAAAAGGGAAAAACTCTAGCAGTTATGGTAAAACAGACGTGATTAAGGCACAACGATTCCGGAACTTATGCGTAGGGGGACGGAAAGTACGCCCAAACAATGTCTATGTGGCTTCTCTGCCTGAGGCACATTATGTCATCGGTCATAGTGCAGCCCTATCTGGATAGCCTATGAAGCCTATCTCATGTCATATAAGCTATACAAATAACCAGATCAACTGCCTTTCTTTTTGTCTATTTTTATACCCACCACCGAAGCATGGGGGTATATTCATTTTGTCATTCCGTTTGCAACACATCGAAATATACATTTCCGACCCTTTAAAGTAGATATAGTCCTGATCGTCGTAAAAATCTAAGACGATCTAGCCATGTCCGTCCGTCTGTCCGTCTGACAATCTGTCCGTTTGTCTGTTGAAATCACGCTACAGTCTTTAAAACTGGAGGTATTGAGCTGAAACTTTACACAGATTCCTTTTTTGTCTATAGGCAGGTTAAGATCGAAGATGGACTATATTGGACTATATCTTGATATAGCCCCCATATAGACCGAACAGTCGATTTAAGATCTTAAGGCCATAAAAGCCACATTTATTATCCGATTTTGCTGAAATTTGGTACAGTGAGTTGTGTCAGGCCCTTCGACATCTTTCTTCAATTTGGCCCAGGTCGGTTCAGATTTGGATATAGCTGCATTATAGACCGATCTGTCGATTTCAAGTTTTAAGCTAATAAAAAGCGTATTTATTGTCCGATGTCGCCGAAATTCGGGACCGTGAGTTGGGTTTGGCCCTTTGACAGTTTTCTGCATTTTGGACCAGATCGGTTCAGATTTGGATATAGACCGATCTCTTGATTTAAGGACTTGGGCCCATAAAAAGCGCATTTATTGTCCGATTTCGCTAAAATTTGGGACAGCGAGTTATGTTAGGCCTCCCGACATCTTTCTGCAATTTGGCCCAGATCGGTCTAGATTTGGATATAGCTGGCATATAGACCGACCTCTCGTTTTAAGGTCTTGGGCCCATAAAAGGCGCATTTATTGTCCAATATCACCAAAATTTGGGACAGTGAGTTACGTAAGGCCATTTGGCATTCTTCTTCAATTTGCCCCGGATCGGTCCAGATTTGGATATAGCTGATATATAGACCGATCTCTCGATTTCAAGTTTTGGGCCCATAAAAGGCGCATTTATAATCCGATGTCGCTGAAATTTGAGGCAGCGACTTATGCAAGGCTTTTCGACCTCCGTGTCGTATATGCTTCAGATCGGTCTATATTTGAGTTTAGCTATCAAAAGGACCAATATTTTGCTCTACAAAATTGAACAATGACTTGTACTTATTAGACCACTCAATGAGGGGCCGAATTCGGTCCAAATCGGACCATATTTCGATATAGCTGCTATGGGGGCATAAATTATGCATTTTTCACCGGACTATGACGAAAGGTGGTTTACATATATACCCGAGGTGGTGGGTATCCAAAGTTCGGCCCGGACGAACTTAACGCCTTTTAACTCGTTTTATTACGATTTGATTGTGTTCACATAAATTCCAATATATTACAGAAAAGTATGTTAAGCATGTAACAGGTGTTCTTAACCCATTTGAAATAGTACTCAATCATGCATTCGCCTGATAGCAAATATTTGAAATGTCCCCGATCAAATTGTAGTTATTAGTAGAATTTGATTAAAATTATGCGAATAGCTTATTACACCACAAGCTGTTTACAAGAACATGTTTGCAAGACATGCCTTTTTAAACCACTTACTCTGGGTATAGTTAAGCGTATTTAAATGAATTTTTTTTAGTTAAGCACCTACACTTACTTAATAAATGTAAAGCTGTAAATCTGGAAAAATATCAGCTTAAAAAGATTCCCAAAGAGTGTAATGATAGTAGATTATCATCCAGTTTTCTTCAGATTTCCCTGCAATTTCCACCGCTGCTTTCTAACATTGTCCATCTTGCTCCAAAATATATAAAAAGTAAAAAAAGGCACTAAGATCGACCGGGCCGAACTGTGGCAACCCACCACCTCGGGTAAATATACAACCCCCTTGCGTCATAATCCGGTGAAAAATGCATTATTTATGCCGCCATAGCAGCTATATCGAAATATGGTCCGATTTGGACCAAATTCGGCAGGGACATTAAGTGGTCTAATAAATACAAGTCACCATTTATTTAATTTTTTTTCAATATTGGTCTTTTTGGCAGCTGTATCTAAATGTAGACCGATCTGAACCATATACGACACGGATTTCGAAAAGCCTAACATAAGTCACCGTGAAAAATTTCAGCGAAATGGGATAATAAATGCGCCATTTATGGGGCCAAGACCTTAAATCTAGAGGTCGGTCTATATGGCAACTATATCAAAATCTGAACCGATCTGGCCCAAATAAAAAAAGATGTCGAAGGGCCTTACACAACTCATTGTCCCAAATCTCAGCGAAATTGGACAAAAAATGCGCCTTTTATGGGTCTAAGACCTTAAATCGAGATATAGGTCTATTTGGCAGGTATATCCAAATCTTACTATTCCAACTTTCGGCGAAATCGGACAATAAATGCGCCTTTTATGGGCCCAAGATCTTAAATCGAGGGCGGTCTATATGGCAGCTATATCCAAATCTGCACCGATCTAGGTCAAATTGAAAAAGGATGTCGAAGGGCCCGACAAAACTCACTGCCCCAAATTTTAGCAAAATCGGGTAATATAAAAACACCTTAAATCGGTGGATCGGTCTATATGGGGGCCTAACACAACTCACTGTCTTAAATTTCAGCAAAATCGGGTAATATGTGTAACTTTTTTGGGCCTAAGGCCTTAAATCGGCAGATCGGTCTAAATGGCAGCTATATACAAATCTAAATCGATCGGGGGCAAATTGAAGAAGGATTTCGATTGGCCTAACACAACTCACTGTCCCAAATTTTGGCAAAATCAGATAATAAATGCACCTTTTATGGGCCCAAGACCGTAAATCGAGAGATCGGTCTATATGGCAGCTATATCCAAATCTGGACTGATCGAGGCCAAATTAAAGAAGAATGTCGAGTGGTCTAACACAACTCACTGAACCAAATTTTAGCAAACTCGGATAATAAACGTGGCTTTTATGGGTCTAAGACCCCAAATAGGCGGATCGGTCTATATATGATACGGTCTGTAACGATATCGGTCGAACGCGTAGAGCTAGCCGCTTAAAATTTTGCACAGAAACTTAATATTGGTGTAGGTCACTGGGGATTGCAAATGGTCCATATCCGATCAGATGTAGATATATTGGGTTGCCCAAAAAGTAATTGCGGATTTTTTAAAAGAAAGATTTTTATATAGCTCCCATATAAACCAATTTCCCGATTTGACTTCTTTAGCCCCTGGAAGCCTCAATTTTTGTTTGATTTGGCTGTAATTTTGCATGTAGTGTTCCGTTATTACTATTAATAACTGTGCCTAGTACAGTCCAAATCGTTCTATAAACTGATAAAGCTCCCATATAAACCTATCTCCCGATTTGACATCTTGAACCTCTACAAGCTGCAATTTTTGTCCGATTTAGTTGAAATTTTGCATGCAGTGTTCCACTATGACTTCCAACAACTGTGTTAAATACGGTCTGAATCAGTTTATAGCACCAATCTCCCGATTTGACATCTTGATTTGACATTTTTGTCCGATTTAGCTGCAATTTTGCATGTAGTAATTTGTTATGACTTTCAACAATTGTGCTTAGTACGGTCAAAATCGGTCTATAACCTGATATAGCTCCCATATAAACCAATCTCTCGGTTTGACTTCTTGAGCCCTTACGATTTGGCTAAAATTTTGCACGCAATGTTCTATTATGACTTCACATAACTATGCCAAGCACGGTTTGAATCGGTTTATAACCTGATATAGCTCCCATATAAACCGATAGAGGCCAACGTTGCGCAGAGGTTAGCATATCCGCCTATGACGCTGAACGCCTGGGTTCGAATCCTGGCGATATCATCAGAAAAAAAATTTCACCGGTGGTTTTCCCCTCCTGATGCTGGCGACATTTGTGAGGTACTATGCCATGTAAAACTTCTCTCCAAAGAGGTGTAGCACTGCGGCACGCCATTTGGACTCGGCTATAAAAAGGAGGCCCCTTATCATTGGGCTGCACTCATTGATATGTGAGTAGTTTGCCCCTGTTCCTTAGTGGAATGTTCACGGGCAAAATTTGCAATTTGCATAAACCGATCTCCCGATTTGACTTGACTGAAATTCTGAATGTAGTGTTCTGCTAAGACTTCCGATAACTGTGCCAAATGCGGTCCGATTCGGTATATAACCCGATATAGCTCCCATATAAACCGATCCCCCGATTTAACTTCTTAAGTCCACACAAGCCGCAATTTTTGACCAATTTTCCTAAAATTTTATATGTCGTATTCTCCTAAGACTTCTAACGACTGTGCCAAGTACGATCCGAATCGGTCAAGAACTTGATATAGCTCCCATATAAACCGATCTCCCTATTAGACTTCTTGAGCCCTTACAAGCCACATTATTTGTCCGATTTTGCTGAAATTTTGCATGTAGTAATGCGTTATGACTTCCACAAATTACCTGGTATAACTCCCATGTAAACCGGTCTCTCGATCATCCTTGTTCGTTTCCTAGAAGCTTTATGTTTTGCTAGTTTGTCTGAAGTTTTGTATGTAAAATAATAAAGTTATGCCCTTATGGAAAAAAAAAATGATGCCTCCATAACGGAAAAATGTGTCAATTGTTATAACTTGCACGAAAAGCCACATAACCTATGAACAAAATGAGATATTGATCTAAAAATCGGTTTGCATACCTCGCTTTTTTAACAATTAAGTGGAGGTACCTTTTTTGGAATCAGCTTTGGAAAAGCCGTTGGCTACTATTTATGATTAATAAACTCTGATAAATTTATGCAGAATTGCTCTTTGGGTTCGTTTTGTTATAGTCCGTTTACATTCAATTTATGGAGGAAAAGTAAAGTGCATTTTTTACTGATCTGTGTTATTCCGTTGGCTACCTGTTGGGGTTAAGTTTGTTACAGAAACCACATTTATTTGGAAGTTTTAAGGAATTTCCAACGTACATCTGCTAACTCAGGTCTAAAATTGAAATTATTATTGTTACAATTGCCCAAAATGCGGAAATAAAAAGTTTAAAATCATTTTGAGCATGAGATTTGTTTCATCAAACCACCTTAAATGTAAGATTTTGTTTAATCTTAAATAAAAACTCATAAAAATATGACACAGGGATATGAGGTTGTAAAAACGTCATCACCCTTATAGTCATTCGTTCATTTATCTTATATGTTTTCTTTGCTATTTTTACAAATAAAAGTTAGAACAAAAAAAATTTCTTGAAAACTCCTTTGCTCTTTTACTTTAAAACGCACTTCCGTTTACCATTAAACATTAGAATTCTTTTCTTATTGTATTAGGTTTAATTTATTCTAACTCACACGCCTTTTTTCCCATCATAAAAATTAAAATGGCATGGACTTTAAATAGCCTTGAAATTTATTAACTTTGATAAATTTTTATATCGCTTCATAAAAACTGATTAATTATAAAGATCAAAGCCAAAATCCAATAAACAAAAGGTATTCTTTAAAAATAAACTTCACAAATTTAAATGAAAATTGACATTTACTCAAGCAAAATATAATTCCATGTAGGAGGATAACCACATCGTTTAAAATAATGAACATTTTTATTACAATTTGGGATTTATTCATTAGGGGAATAGAGTGATAAATCACTTAATTGGACTAAACAAATCGGAACAGATCAAAGAATTGCATAAAGTACTGAATTAGAACATTTGAAAAGAAAGAGAGAAATTAAAATTTTTCAGAAATATTGATAAATTGATTGCTGATTGCAACATATGCTGTATATTAAAGTGGGAACTAAGTCAAGTTACTTCATCTCTACACCATAAAAGATCCAGGTATGGGATAACTATGAGCACCACAATGGAGGCTGGAGCTTGGTCCTTTGAATCGGAGCTTGCTCACCTATAGAAACTAGACGAAGATTGCCAACTCCACATATAAACATGTGGCCACAACAATAACCACAAAAGACAACTATGGGAATTTTCATAAATATTGAATGTTTTCTTGAATTCATATCTATTTTGCTAGCTGAGGCTGAGGAACACTAAGTTATCACTTTTCAATATTTTGAAAAAATAGTGTCGTGCCAAAAATAAATGTCAAATAATGAACCAATGCACAGTGGGATAGAGTGGAAAAACAAGTGGGAAAGTACTAAGTACAGCCGGGTCGAATATTATATACCCTTCACCACAGCGACGTAGCCAAGAATTCATACCCCCAAATTTTTTCAAAATCGGAAATTGCCAAACTTCGTGTTACTGTGAAATTGGTAAAGATACCTCAATTTTTATACCCACCACCGAAGGATTCATTTTGTCATTCCGTTTGCAACACATCGAAATATCCATTTCCGACCCTATAAAGTATATATATTATTGATCAGCGTAAAAATCTAAGACGATCTAGACATGTCCGTCCGTCTGTCTGTTGAAATCACGCTACAGTCTTTAAAATAGCTGAAATTTGCACAGATTCTTTTTTTTGTCCATAAGCAGGTTAAGTTCGAAGATGGGCTATATCGGACTATATCTTCATATAGCCCCCATATAGACCGATCCGCCGATTTAGGGTCTTAGGCCCATAAAAGCCACATGTTTTATCCGATTTTGCTGAACTTTTGGGGCAGTGAGTTGTGTTAGGCTCTTCGACATCCTTCGTCAATTTGGCTCAGATCGGTCCAGATTTGGATATAGCTGCCATATAGACCGATCCTCCGATTTAGGGTCTAAGGCCCATAAAAGCCACATTCATTGTCCGATTTTGCTGAAATTTGGGACAGTGAGTTGTGTTAAGCCCTTCGACATCTTTCTTGAATTTGGTCCACATCGGTTCAGATTTGGATATAGCTGCCATATAGACCGATTTCTTGATTTATGGTTTTGGGCCCATAAAATGCTCATTTATTGTCCAATGTCACCGAAATTTGGGACATTGAGTTAAGTTAAGCCCCTTGACATACTTCTGCAATATCGCACAGATCGGTCCAGATTTGGATATAGCTGCCATATAGACCGATATCTAGGTTTTAGGTTTTGGGGCCATAAAAGACGCATTTATTGTCCGATGTCGTTGAAATTTGAGACAATGAGTTTGGTTAGGCTCTTCGATGTCCTTCTTAAATTTTGCCCAGATCGGTCCAGATGTGAATATAGCTGCCATATAGACCGATCTCTCGATTTAAGGTTTGGGGACCATAAAAGAGGCATTTATTGTTCGATTTCGCCGAAATTTGGGACAGTGCTTTGTGTTAGGCTCTTCGACATTTTTATGCAACTTGGTCCAAATCGGTTCAGATTTGAATATAGATGCCATGTAGACCAATATCTCGATTTAAAGTCTTGGCCCCATAAAAGGCGCATTTATAATCTGATTTCACTGAAATTTGACACAGTGACTTATGTTAAGCTTTTCGACATCCGTGTCGTTCATATCGTTTTATTTCATATCGTTCATATCGGTTTATTTTTAGATATAGCTAGTATACTTAATAGTATTTTGTCCAAATCGGAATATATTTTGATATAACTGATATGGGACATAAGGTATGAAATTTTCGCCGAATTTTGATGAAAAATGTTTTACATATATACCCGAGGTGGTGGGTATCCAAAGTTCGGCGAAGCCGAACTTAACGCCTTTTTACTTGTTTTTTTTTATTGTGGTCGCTATTGGGTGCATGAACTGACACATCGGCGGTGACATTTGGTCATAAAGTCAGAGTTGAATTTTATACTGATTGCCAACACAGTGCAACTACCTTTTGGAAGTTGTATTAATAGCTTCGAACGCTAGAAAACGGCAACGGCACTTTCTGCTGCTCTGTGTGTCCAGCTTCGCATTAACGAAAATAAAAATACCCAAGCTGCCTTAGAAAAATTCTAGCTCGAGTTAGAAAAGAGGTGTCGTAATGAAATTTGGGTTGGCGTAAAGTAGATAACTGAAACCAGTTACGTTTTTTTAAGTTTTCCGTCATGTTTTGGGGGAAAAATGGCTTGTGAAAAGTCAGAAATTTTTTATATCCTGAAAATCAAACGAATAAATTTCTCAAAATTCTTAGGAGTGAGATATCTGGAATTCGTTTAAATGTCTTGGTGCATTTGAAGGTTTCTATAAAAAAACCAGTAAAGAAAAGCAAAAGTCGGGCGATGCCGATTTTATAATACCCTACACATACCCTATCGGTACAAAGTCAGTTTTCAGATGAGTTGTTAAACAATCCGTATCACATTTCGAGCAAATATGTTCACACTGTAATATTTACAGTTCACAAATGACAACATTATTGCAAATTATCCAAAATTTGACGAACATATATAAACCGATTTCGGGCAAACTTCTAAGATAATGTGGTAATCGTCAAGAAAAGGGTTGTGCAAAATTTTGCGAAGATGGGTCGAAAAATGTGATTGCAATGGCTCTAGAAGTGAAAATCGGGCGATATACATATATGACAGCTATATCTAAATCTGAACCGATTTCCCCGAAATTCACCAGTAATGTCGAGAGAAAATCCTACCTGCCAAATTTCGAGAGAATTGGTCTATAAGTGACCATTTTATTGCAGTATTACGGCAAATCGGACGAACATATATATGGAAACTATATCCAAATCTGAACCGATTTGTATGAAATTCACTTTTAATGTCGGGAGTCATGGGGAAATCTTTCCTGTGAAATTTTGAGAGAATCGGTTAACAAATGACCATTTTATTGCAGTATTACTGAAAATCGGACGAACATATATATGGGAGCTATATCCAAATTTGAACCGATTTCCACGAAATTCACCAATAATGTCGAGAGTCATTAGAAAATCTCTCCTGCCTAATTTCGAGAGAATCGGGTAACAAATGACCATTTCATTGCATTATTACGTCAAATCGGACGAACATATAAATGGAAGCTATATACAAATCTGAACCAATTTCTATGAAATTCACGAGTAATGTCGAGAGTCATTAGAAAATGCCTCCTGCCAAATTTCGAGAAAATCGGTAAACAAATGGCCATTTCCATTTGCAGTATTACTGTAAATCGGACGAACATATACATGGAGCTATATTCAAATCTGAACCGATTTTTTCCAATTTCAAAAGACTTCATCTCTAGGCCGAAAAACATGCCTATACCAAATATGGAGACGATCAGATGAAAATTGCGACCTGTAGTTTGTACTAAAAAATAACTTGGACAGACAGACGGACATAGCTAAATCGAATCAGAAAGTGATTCTGAGTCTATCTGTATATATACAATATATCAATGGGTCTATCACCCTTCCTTTTGGGTGTTACAAACAAATGCACCAAGTTAAAACACCCTGTACCACAGTTATGGTGTAGGTATCGGGAAGTTAAATTTTTTGCAATATTACACAAAAACAAATAAAAACGTGCTTAGTTCGGCCGGGTCGAATCTTATATACCCTCCACCATAGATCGCATTTGTCGAGTTCTTTTTCCGATATCTCTTTTAGGCAAACAAAGGTTAAAAGAAAAATATTGCTATAATATTGGAGCTATATAAGTTATGGTCCGATTCGGACCATAATTGAATTGAATGTTGGAGACCATAGTAGAAGTCATTGTGTAAAATTTCAGCTAATTCGAGTAGGAATTGCACCCTTTAGGGGCTCAAGAAATTAAATAGAGAAATCAGTTTATATGGGAGCTGTATCAGGCTAAAGACCGTTTCAAACCATATTTGACACGTATGCTGAAGGTCATGGAAGAAGCTGTTGTACAAAATTTCAGCCAAATCGAATAATAATTACGCCCTCTGGAGGTTCAAGAAGTCAAGATCTCAAATCGGTTTATATGGCAGCTATACTGTTGGAATTCCTAACTTAACACGTAGTGCAAAATTTCATCCAAATCGAATAGGAATAGAGCCCTCTAGACGCTCAAGAAGCCAAGACCCCAGATAGGTTTATATGACAGCTATATCTGGTTATGAACCGATTTCAACCGTACTAAGCACGTGATAAGAAGTATTTGCGCAAAATTTCAAGCGGCTAGCTTTACTCCTTCGAAAGTTATTGTGCTTTCGACAGACAAACTGACGGGCGGACATGGCTAGATCGACTTAAAATGACATGACGATCAAGAATATATATATTGGGTTGCCCAAAAAGTAATTGCGGATTTTTCATATAGTCGGCGTTGACAAATTTTTCCCCAGCTTGTGATTTTGTAATTGCATTCTTTCTTCTGTCAGTTATCAGCTGTTACTTTTAGCTCGCTTTAGAAAAAAAGTGTAAAGAAAGTATATTTGATTAAAGTTCATTCTAAGTTTTATTAAAAATGCATTTAGTTTCTTTTTTAAAATCTGCAATTACTTTTTGGGCAACACAATACTTTATGGGGTCTCAGAGGAATATTTCGAGGAGTTACAATTAGAATGATGTAATTAGTATACCCCCATCCTATGGTATAGGTAGGTATAATAAGCGGTTCGACACTGAATGTATCCTTTAAAATACTTTGCGCCTACAGATTCATAACTTCCAACTGACTTTATTAATCTTGGTTTTATTTGGTCTGTGCATTCATATTGCGTCTTTATAAATCGATCTCCTGATTTTTTTACCCTTCACCATAGAATGGGGGTATACAAATTTTGTCATTCTGTTTGTAACACCTCGAAATATGCGTCTGAGACCCCATAAATTATATTATTATTCTTGATCGTCATGTCATTTTGAGTCGATCTAGCCATGTCCGTCCGTCCGTCTGTCTGTCGAAAGAACGCTAACTTTCGAAGGAGTTTAGCTAGCCGCTAGAAATTTTGGCTGAGATTGTAAATCGGCCAAATCGGACCATGTTTTGATAAATCTGCCATATTAACCGATCTTGGGTCTTGACTTCTTGACCTCTAGGGGCGCAATTCTCGTCCGATTTGACTGAAATTTTGCACGTAGTGTTTTGGTATCACTTCCAATAACTGTGTTAAATATGATTCAAATCGGTTCATAATCTGGTATAGCTTTCCGATCTAGGATCTTGACTTCTTGATCTTGACTTTTCGTTTGAAATAAAGATGATGGGATATTAACGATAGTATCGATACTATCGATATGTAGTATTAAAACTATCGAAAATATCAAATGTTGCAACTATCGATAGTTTGTCAGCTCTGTCATCTATAGGTGGACATAATTTATTATGCAGCTTAAAATAAGCATTGTTCGTGTACATCATTGTTGTGAACATCAAAAGTTCAGTTCAGTTCGGCCAAACCTAAGGTGGTTTAATTTGTTGTTGGTGAGTTACTCATTGGCCATTCAACATTGAAGGCAACCATTCGGAAGTAGTTCATAACATTTACACTTCTTTTTAATTTCTTAGGTTCAGTAGCTTAAAGTTCAATGAACTATGCCTCAATGATTGTGTGATGTTTAGTGACTATGACAAATATTAACAAAATTTTCCAAAATCTAATTGATCATAACACATTGATGATTCCGTTTTGGTTTTCACTTTCAATAAAACCCACAGCAATTCCTATAACTTCCTTCTTCTAATCCAGTAGAAGATTCCACATTGTAGGAAAATGTGTCACCCATCAGTCAGATTCTTTCAAAAAAGATGCGTCCATCAATAGTTATTCATAGATTTGGTATTGATATCTTGGTTTATTTGTTTATCATTGAATGGTGGTTAAGTGTTGTAGTTCAATGAACTTTGGCTTCAATGTAGCAGAGTCATCATAACAAATCAATGACGTGAAATTTAAAAAATCATGCGTTCCAGTTGATTTCTAATTGACTTCACACGAAGCAACTAGCGACTTCAAAGTTAATCGTTAATATTAAAAAAATTTCAATTATAATGACAATCTTGTTCATTAATTTTTATTATGTTAAAAGTTAAGCTTTCAATTGTGACGTTGTTTGCTTTTCATTTGAAATCGTTTTGTAGTGACGCTTCCACATTGAAACGATTTCACTCCATTAACAATCAGTTCCAGCTCAAATAATTGGGGAATACCTTTGCCCTGAGCCAACTATTGTGGCTTATGCCACTACCAAGTGAGGCTTAGTCATTGCCCATTTAGTTGAACGTTTCGTTTCTTTCTGACGTTTAAGCAGAATTTCGAATAAAAAACCAAAACAAAACAGAATTGTATTGAATATTCAAAGTATTCTCGTAGCTATTTTTAGTTTGTCGTGTTCCATTTGTAGCTTGTTTGGAATTTTGTATTTTCTTAGCATTCCCCACGGATTTTTCTCCCCCACCAATGATGCTGATGAGTGAGGTGTTATATCCAACATTGAACTGGTTTGCTTTGATATGTGGTTCCTTAAATGGCTTTTTTTTTTGTTTGGGGTATTTTGAAAGAGTACATGGTGCTAGGCAGTCTACTCTTAGTCCGCTTCCTTAATTGACCGAGTGACCATGCGGCTCATTATACGGATATTGGGGCAATACAATGTTCTTTAATTAATGCAATTCATTTTATTGTCGCCCCCTTGGGTGTCATAAAGTTTTTTAGCGGCATTAATATTGCCACTGTTGGAGTTTTGCGGATCTAATTTGTGGGGTTGTCATTTATGTTGCCAGTCATCGCAATTTGTATTGGCATAATGAAAACAATATGAACTAGTTCACTAGACACGACTATGAATGATAAATCGTATGTTGACACTCTATTATTACACGCTTAGAACAATTGCTAATCGATTATTGTGAATTGCGTGCTGTCAATCAAAATGTCATTTAGATTTGGAATTACCTTTTTCAATCTTTTATAAAAGTGACACACCCAGAGATATGAATTTGGTTGTACGTTGATTCTCAGAACAAAGTGATGATAATGGAAAAACATAATTACTTTCAAAATTTCCATATCCTCTAATTTAGTAAGCTAGTCTTCACTGTTGCTTAGCAACACCATGCCCCGAAAATTGCCGTACCAGTGCCAGCGGAAATAAATTTTTTAATTCAATTGCAAAGGTCTGCAAGGTAAGGATGAAGAAATCATTATATACGGAATTTGAAAGAATCACGATCAACTGCATCTTGAGCATTTATCATGGCCACAATGCACAAGGATCGCACTCGTATTAGGGGTGGAGATCTGATAGACAATTGCGTGCAGTCTAGATCTATCTCGCTTGCGCTGGCCATTAGTGATCTCTATGGAAATGGCAGGGCTTTCACAGGGAGTAGGGGGGTAAAGGTACTCTTCTTGTGACAGGCCTTGTTATATTCTTTAGGGCAAGTTTGGTCAAAACTAAACGCATGGCGGTCTTTTTCAAGGCAAATTTTTTGTCAAATTGGGAAGAATCGGATCGGAAAGGCTCTACCTGGTACTCAAATGAAAGGTATTTAGGATAAAAAAACGTATCTGATATCCAATTATATTTGCGAGTAGAATACGGATCTATTACCCAAATGTGGGACCACGTTTCTGGGCGTCCACCCCTTCCCTAAAATACCCCCAAACAGGACTTATTTACTGATCATGGGAATATGAGGCTTAAATAAAAGGTATTTGAGTGTAGAATACGAATCTGATATCTAAATATGGAACCAAGTGTTTGGTGGCCGCCTCTCCCCAAAAACATCCCCCAAAGGGTACAAATTTACGACCTTTGGGAGTAAAGCACGAATCTAATATCAATATTCGGGAAAAGTGTCTAAGGCACCCCCATAGCACCACCCAAAAAGGGCATATTTGCTGATCATTGCAATATGGGGAGGAAGAGGTATTGTAGAGTGAAACACGAATCTGATATATATTTTCAGGGCCAAATCACTGAGTGGCCGCCCTAATTTGGGCCTTAAGGGAGTATATCGCCCGATTTCCGCTGGGCCAAATCTTTGAAACCCACCACCATGGACTCTGCGTAGAATTTACACAAATAATTTTACTCTACTTACCAAGTTTCTGTCAAACCAGTCAAAAATGAAAGCTTCTAGCAACCGAACAAGGATAATCGATAGATTGATTTATATGGGAGCTACATCAGGTTTAGACCAAATCGGACAAAAATTGAGGCTCCCAGGGGATCCAGACGTATAATCGAGAGATCGCTTTGTATGGGGCTATATCAGGCTATGGACCGATTTCATTCGTACTTGGCACCGTTGTTGGAAGTCATAACAGAATACTATGTGCAACATTTTAGCCAAGTCGGACGAAAATTGCGGCTCCGATTCGGCTGAAATTTGCACGTAGGGGTAAAAAGAAATTAAATAGGGGAGAGACGAAAATAGGCAGAGAAAGCGAGAGATTTGGCTGAAATTTGGCGTAGAGATGTAAAAAATCTCACCGACTAAAAAGCCGCCCCTTCACCCATCCCTCTATCTTACGAAAGTCTAGAATGACTAGGGCGTCAAAACTCATTATCCTACGCCTTCGCTATGCCACAATGGCTGTCGACCAACCGGTACCATGCGTCTTCCTTGTGGCCTATCCACATTGGAAATATTGACATCTGAAGTGCCCTTTTCACCTGACACCTGCCGGATGATCGCGGTAACCCCTATCATTCCTCCAGGGACTTCTTTCTGTCTCATCTTCGCCGCTGGCAGATTCACCTCGGTTGATCTATTTCTCTTCACAGATGTCTGTGAAGAGGTAGATTTCGAGAGAGAAAAAGCCTGCCGCTAGGTAGGAAAGTGGCAGTGTACACCTCCAGGTCGAGACTGTATGCGTAACCAATTTTACTACATCAGTAGTGAAGGTGGTCTTTGGCCTGCTGGCAGACTCCCTCTCATTTAACCCTGCCAACACTGGTGCTGCTGCGATTGGTCAAAGACCACTGTCCGCAGCTTAGGCACCACCTCCACCTAACCGTTCGATAGGCCACTTGTTAGACGAGCCACCACAATTTGCTTTCATCGAAAATGGGAGAGTTGAAACCTTCTTGTCGGTGCGTTATGGCTGACGGAACACCCCCGATCGTCCACTCGAAGTCGAGTTTACGGAGTTACCTCCGTAAACTCGACCCACGACCAATCCAGTTGTAGTTTTTTTTGTCTTCATTCATTTTTGGTCCCACGAGTATAGAGGAAAAAAGGGCTACCGCAGCATAGCCCCACGTACTGCAGCAAAAACTGCAGAGCCTTGTTGATGCCTTAATACCCATGGAATACCAAGTGGAAAGAATAGAGTTTAAGTCCCTGCATTGAGTCAAGATTGCTACCTTCGGCAGGGGGTAAAAGTTATACAAATCGGTTTAAAACCTAATATAGCTCCCATATAAACCGATTTCCCAATAAGTCTTCTACGGCCCATAGTAGCTTAAATTTTAACCTGATTTGGCAAAAATTTGGTGCTTAAAGTACATTTATGACCATTAACTATGTTCCTGAAATTGTAGTAGAATCCACGGTGGTGAGTTCCCAAAATGACCCGGCCGAACTAAGCTGGCTTTTACTTGATTTAAATCGGTCTAGAACCAGATATACCTCCCATACAAACCGATCCCCCGATTTTACTTCTTGAGCCCCTGAAAAACGCTATTGCTATCCGATTTTTGCAGTAGGGGTTTATTACGACCCCATTGGTTCATAAAAGTGAATCAAAACACAGATGTTATAAGATCAACCACAAATGTTCATAAATCAACACCATTTGGTTTGCGAACGAAACTGTACACAGCCGTTCACATTCTGACAACATCTAGTGCACAGTTTCTACAAAGATTGCGAAACGTTTTTGTGTGCATTTGAGAATCGAACCTTTATTTCATCTATCCAATTTCAACCGTACAAAGGACAAAACAAGTAAGAGCATGCTAACTTGCACATTTAATTGTATTAGACCTTTCCACATCCTTTACGAATATGGACCTTATTTGGATATAGCTTACTTGAATACCGATCTCCCAACTCACGGTCTGGATCCCGTAAAAGATCTATTTACTACCCGCTTTTGCTGAATTTGAAGCAGTGAGTTGTGTTACAACCCCCGACTTTCGTGCAGAGTTTAGCCTTGAGCGAGACTAATTTCGGTGTAGCTGCTATTTGTTTCTAAATAGTGCATATTACCAGACTTTGAGAAATGTGGTTAATACAAAAATACGTGGTGTTGGGTATCCAAGGTCTGGCTCGGCCAAACTTAATTCTTCTTATACCCACCACCATAGGATAGGGGTATACTAATAGTCATTCCGTTTGTAACACCTCGAAGTATTGATCTAGGGCCCATAAAGTATATATATTCTTTATCCTCTCTATATTCTAAGTCGAACTAGCCATGTCCGTCCGTCCGTCTGTCTGTCGATATCATGATAGGGGTCGAACGCGTAGAGCTAGCCGCTTGAAATTTCGCACAGATGCTTTATATTGATGAAGGTCGTCGGGGATTGCAATTCGGCCACATCGGTTCAGATTTGGATATAGCTCCCATATAAAACCATCTCCCGATTTGACTTATTGAGCCCTTGGAGGCCGAAATTTTTGTCGGACTTGGCTGAAATTTTGTACATGGTATTTTGTTACCATTTTCCAACAACATATACGGTTTAAATCGGTCTATAACCTGATATAGCTCCCACATAAACCGATCTCCCGATTTGACTTCCCCGGTTGCCTGTGGTGTTTTGCATGTGGTGTTTTGCTACGACTTCCAACAACTGTGCCAAGTACGGTCTAAATCGGTCTATAACCTGATATAGCTCCCATATAAAACGATCTCCCGATTTGACTTCTTAAGCCCTCGGAAGACGCAATTTTCGTCCGACTTGGCTGAAGTTTTGTACATGGTATTTTGTTAAAACTTCCAACAACAGTGCCATGCACGGTCTAAATCGGTCTATAACCTGATATAGCTCCCACATAAACTGATCTCCCGATTTGACTTCTTGAACCCCTGGAAGCCTCAATTTTCGTCCGAATTGGCTGAAATTTAGCATAAAGTATTCTGTTATGACTCTCAATAACTGCGCAAAATACGGTTCAATTCGGTCTATAACCAGATATAGCTCCCATGTTTTAGCAGAGTCCATGGTGGTGGGTTCCCAAAATTCGGCCCGGCCGAACCTAGCACGACTTTTCTTGTTATATGATGTACCCAACGGCCCGGCCGAACTTAGCACACCTTTACTTGTTATACCCTCCACCATAGGATGGGGGTATACTAATTTCGTCATTCTGTTTGTAACACCTCGAAAAATGCGTCTGAGACCCCATAAAGTACATGTATTCTTAATCGTCATGACGATCGGACGGACGATCTAGCCATGTCCGTCCGACCGTCCGTCTGTCCGTCGAAAGCACTCTAACTTTCGTAGGAGTAAAGCTAGCCGCTTGCAATTTTGCACAAATACTTTTAATTAGTGTAGGTCGGTTGAGATTGTAAATGGGCCAAATCGGTCCATGTTTTGATATAGCTGCCATATAAACCGATCTTGGGTTTTGACTTATTAAGCCTCTAGAGGGCGCAATTCTCGACCGATTTGACTGAAACTTTGCTCGTAGTGTTTTGGTATTACTTCCAACAACTGCGCTAAGTATGGTTCAAATCGATCCATGTTTTGATATAGCTGCCATATAAATCGATTTTGGGTTTTGACTTCTTGAGCCTCTAGAGGGCGCAATTCTCGTCCGATTTGACTGAAATTTTAAACGTGTTGTTTTCATATCACTTCTAACAACAGCGCCAAGAATGGTTCAAATCGGTCCATGTTTTGATATAGCTGCCATATAAACCGATCTTGGATCTTGACTTCTTGAGCCTATAGAGGGCGCAATGCTCGTCCGATTGGACTGAAATTTTGCACGTAGTGTTTTGGTATCACTTCTAATAACTGTGTTAAGTATGATTCAGATCTGTTAATAATCTGGTATAGCTGTCATATAAACCGATCTTGGATTTTGATGCTTGAGCCTCTAGGGGGCGCAGTTCTCGTCCGATTTGACTGAAATTTTGCACGTAGTGTTTTGGTATTACTTCCAACAACTGCGCTAAGTATGGTTCAAATCGGTCCATGTTTTCATATAGATGCCATATAAACCGATCTTGGATCTTGACTTCTTGAGCCTCTAGAGGGCGCAATTCTCGTCCGATTTGGCTGAAATTTCTCATAAGCTGTTTTGTTATGACTTCCAACAACTGTGCTTAGTATGGCGTAAATCGGTTCATAACCTGATATAGCCGCCATATAAACCGATCTGGTATCTTGACGTACTGAGCCTCTAGAGGGCGCAATTCTCGTCCGATTTGACTGAAATTTGGCACGTAGAGTTTTGGTATCACTACAAATAACTGTGTTAAGTATGATTTATATCTGTTAATAATTTGGTATAGCTGTCACATTAACCGATTTTGGATCTTGATTTCTTGAGCCTCGAGAGGGCACAATTCTTATCCGATTTGAATGAATTTTTGCACGAAGTATTTCGTTATGATATCCAACAACTGTGCCAAGTATGGTTCAAATCGGTTCATAACCTGATATAGCCGCCATATAAACCGATCTGGTATCTTGACGTACTGAGCCTCTAGAGGGCGCAATTCTCGTCCGATTTGACTGAAATTTTGCAAGTGGTGTTTTGATATCGCTTCTAAGAACTGTGTTATGTATGATTCAGATCTGTTAATAATCTGATATAGCTGCCTTATAAACCGAACTGGGATCTTGACTTCTTGAGCCTCTAGAGGGCGCCATTCTAACCCGATTTGGAAGATCGATTTTGTACAACGGCTTCTCTCATTACCTTCTACATACGCGTCTAATATGGTCTGATTCGATCAATAGCTTGATGCAGCTCTCATATATACCTATCTCCCGATGTTGCTTCTTAAGCCCCTATAAAGGCGCACTTCTTATCCGAATGAACTGAAATATTACACAATGACTTCTACAATGTTAAATATTCATTTATGGTCCGAATCGGACTATAACTTGATATAGCATAACAGTTCTTTTTCAATATTCTTTGTTTGCCTAAAAAGAGATGCCGCGCATAGAACTCGACAAATGCGATCCATGGTGGTGGGTTCCCAAGATTCAGCCCGGCCAAACTTAGCACGCTCTTACTTGTTTCTTTTCTTTTACCCTTTTTGCTATCAAACCAGAATTGTTATAATATTGATATTTAATAAATACAAACCAATCTATTTTAAAATTTTTTCTTTAATAAATTAACATACATAATAAGAATAGCAGTTTCAGAATACATATGAGTACATGCATTATATTATTATTGACAGAATCTATTATCACACTCATGCTATAGTAAAACCCCAAATATCATGTCACAAAAGGGTCTTCCCCGTTTAACGCAATTTGAAAATTAAATTAAGTATAAAAGAAATATAATCAATATCACAGACAATTGTCTAACATTTAACACATATTTAACCCCTCTCTCTCTCTCTCTCTCGCTTTCTGGAAGCTTACAATCTAGGGAACAACATTGCTGTGAATCCAATTAAGAAAACTTCTGACGCGAGTATAAATGGCCGGAGTCTCCAGGCCACAACCTCGACCATAGGAGACAATGCCCTCAACACACCAACCATGGGGCGAGAGGCGGGTCAAGGCACCTCCGGAATCTCCAGTACAGCTATCTTTGCGATATTCCCCGCCGGCACATAGTTGCGAATCCACAAGCTTGTGAGGACAAACGCTATTTTCCACATAAGGGACTTCGACTTTTTGTTTTGCAGCAGTGTATTTTGCTAAAATAAAAGGTAAATGAAATAGTTTTAAACTTTTCGTATGAATTATAAATGTTTGTATATTCACCTGTTCCATTATGACCCCATCCAGCCACCGTTAGCTTAATGCCACTCCTTAGTGGCCCCAATGAGGGCAATGCATCTGGCAGACAGACTGGTGCTACAGTCTCACTGTACACAATCGATCTATCTGTTCTAACCAATGCTATATCGTTAATATTGTATATCGAGGGATCACTATTGAATTCCGGATGAACCATTATACGCTCGACATTTAAACGCTGAAAGGGTGCTATGCATCCATGATTGTTGCAATCCACTGGTGTTTGGGTATTGTGGTCACCAATTCGTATGGAAACACTGCGAGGGAAAAAATCACAAATTTTTTATTAATTTAAAAAATCTAGATTGAATGTCGAAATGTCTTTGGGAACTTACAGTTTTCCAACTTTTTCTTCTATTTTGCCCTTTATGCAATGGCCAGCAGTCAAGACATACCGGTGATTGATTATATTGCCAGCACACACAGAGACCAAAGCACCATTTGCTGAAATAAAGAAAACAAAAAAAGGGAAATTATGGACATTTTGACTTTACATAATTCAATCCTTAAAAAACTTCATATATAACCTTTTACCGTAGTCAAAGGGCTCTTTATGCTTCGATATATCCCAGATGTAACAGAGAGGATTGGACAAATTTATGTAAATTTTTGATCGTATCTTAATAGTAACCCAAAAACTAAAATTAGATACTTTAAATTTGGGTCAATTACCTGGGGGGAACGCGGTACCCCCAAACGGTCATATAGACCGATCAATACAGCACTGGGCTTAAATAAAAGGTGTTTGGGCGCAAAGTTTTAGGGAACGCTCCAACTCAGAAATATTCCTATATATAATCACTTCGTGTCTTGGACTCCCATATATCCTGACGGCCTTGCCAAGTGAATTGCTCAGAAACAAGAAGCATGTCTTTGTCAAAGAGAGGGAGGTTTTTGGAGTCCGCCATGAACGATGTTTCGTATAGAATACCAGAATCTTTCATACCTAAATGTACACATGTGCTGTATTTATTGACTACGAATGGACTTTTAACAATGTGTGGAACGATACAATAATCCAAGCCTTCAGTACCATGTGTATGAGGTCCTTAGAAACTTGATAAGCCATAAGGAACATAATAATGAATGACCACAATAAATATTACGGATCCCTTCTGAAGAGGGAATTGAATCCGTTTATTATTTTATAACACTTCTAAGGAGAAGTGATGCAACACTTTCGGCCATTGTGCATAGAAAACGGCCGAAAGTGTTGGTGAGATGTCATACAAGTGGGCTAGAGTTGCAAATTCAAATTTTTCCCATGAACATTCCACTAAGGAACAGGGGCAAACTTCTCACATATCAATGAGTGCTATCCGATTCACTTTTAAGCTCAATGATAAGGGGCCTCCTTTTTATAGCCGATTCCGAACGGCGTGCCGCAGTGCGACACCTCTTTGGAGAGAAGTTTTACATGGCATAGTACCTCACAAATGTTGCCAGCATTAGGAGGGGAAAGCCACCGCTGAAAATTTTTTCTGATGGTCTCAGCAGGATTCGAACCCAGGCGTTCAGTGTCATAGGCGGACATGCTAACCTCTGCGCTATGGTGGCTACAGTTAGTGGTCTGATTAAAATATAATAATGTCTTTTTAAACATAGCTTCTCAACATAAAAAAAAAACTAAGCATTTAAAGACGCTCCTATTTGTAAGGCTATTTTATGTCTTTAGCTACAGTTCACTGTTGTCTTGTCCCTAGGCCAATTTCCTAAGTTTCAACGATATTTTGAACTTCATATTAGATTTCTGTCTTTAACAACAAGATGCAAGCTTAAGCATTTATTGACCTACCATTTAAAATAGAAAAATCTATAATAAGAAGGAAACGATTTTTCCCGAAAGGTAATGTTTCCTTGAATAGTTGTAAAATTTATCTTTAAAATTAGAACAAAGCAATTTTTCATTGTAGCACACCGCCGGTAGCTTCGTTATCCCAAATGTCTCCTTGAAAAGTTGGAATATTGATCATCTTTAAATTAAGTTTGCTCATCTTTGGCTCGAATCTTTTAAATAAGAACAAATATTTTTTTAGTTTAGCATATCCCTGGTCGCTTTGTGACACCCCAATGCATCTCTAAGAAGTTGGAAAAATTATCATCGTTAAATTATGTTTGATAATCTTTGGCACGAATCTTCGAAATTAGGACAAAACATTTTTCAGTGTAGTGGGGCTACGCTTCGCTACTCACAATGCTACACCCAATGTCCGGATTTTAAGAGTTTGAGCATAACCCTTGAGAAAAATATTATTTTTGTTGGTTTTAATTCCCATATTTACAAATTATAAAAAAAAAAACAAGTAAGAGCGTGCTAAGTTCGGCCGGGCCGAATCTTATATACCCTCCACCATGGATCGCATTTGTCGAGCTCTATGCGCGGTATTTCTTTTTAGGCAAGTAAATAATATTGAATAAAAACTGTTATGCTATTGAAGCTATATCAAGTTATAGTCCGATTCGGACAATAAATGAATGCTGAACATTGTAGAAGTCATTGTGTAATATTTCAGTTCATTCGGATAAGAATTGCGCCTTGTAAGGGCTAAAGAAGCAAAATCGGGAGATAGGTTTATATGGGAGCTATGTCAAGCTATTGATCGATTCAGACCATATTGGACACGTATGTTGAAGATCATGAGAGAAGCCGTTGTACCAAATTTCTGCCAAATCGGATGAGAACTGCGCCCTCTAGAAGCTCAAGAAGTCAAAATCTCAGATCGGTTTATCTGGCAGCTATATTAGGTTATGTTCCGATTTGCTCCATACTTACCACGACTATTGGAATTCATAACAAAACACATCATTCAGAATTTCAGCCAAATCGGATGAGAATTGCGCCCTCTATTGGCTCAAGAAGTCAAGATCCGAGATCGGTTTATATGAAAGCTATACTAGATTATGAACCGATTTGAATCATACTTAAGACAGTTGTTGAAAGTGATACCATAACACTACGTGCAAAACTTCAGTCAATTCGGATGAGAATTGCGCCCTCTAGAGGCTCAAGAAGTCAAGACTCAAGATCGGTTTATATGGCAGCTATATAAAAATATAGACCGATTTAAACCATACTTAGCGCAGTTATTGGAAATGATACCAAAACACCATGTGCAAAATTTCAATCAAATCGGATAAAAATTGCGCCCTCTAGAGGCTCAAGAAGTCAAGACCCAAGATCGGTTTATATGGCAGCTATATGAAAACATGAACCTATTTGGCCCATTTACAAACCCAACCGACCTACACTAATTAAAAGTATTCGTGCAAAATTTCAATGGGCTAGCTTAACTCTTTCGAAAGTTAGCGTGCTTTCGACAGACAGACGGACGGACAGACGGACGAACATGGCTAGGTCGACTTAATATGACATGACGATCAAGAAGGTATATACTTTATGGGGTCTCAGACGCATATTTCGATATGTTACAAACAGAATGATGAAATCAGTATACCCCCATCCTATGGTGGAGGGTATAAAAAGAAGTAAAAGCGTTATAAGTTCGGCCGGGACGTATCTTGAGAACCCACCACCATGGATTTTGCTAAATTCAGCTGTATCAGGTTATAGACCAATTTTAACCCCACTTGGTACAGTTGTTGGAAATTATAACAAAACACTATGTGCAAAATTTCGGCCAAATCAGATGAAAATTGTGGCTTCCAGTGGGATCAAGATGTAAAATCGGGAGATCGGTTTATATGGGAGCTCTAGTTCTAGGTTATTGACCAATTTGGATCAAACTTGGCATCGTTACTGAAAGTCATAACAAACCACTACATACTCAATTTCAACCAAATCGGACAAAAATTGCGGCTTGTAAGGGCTCAAGAAGTCAATTCGTTAGATCGGTTTATATGGGAGCTACATCAGGATATAGACCGATCAAGGCCATACTTGGCTGGGTTGTTGGACAAAAATTGCGGCTTTCAGGGGCTCAAGAAGTCAAATCGGGAGATCGGTTTATATGGGAACTTTATCTTAATCAGAACCGATATGGCCCATTTTTTATTCCCCAATGACCTACATGAATATTGAGTATCTGTGCAAAATTTTAAGTGGCTAGCTCCACATGTTCGACGGCTATCATGATTTCGACAGACGGACGGACATGGCTATATGCACTCGACTCGAGACGATCAAGAATATACAATATATACTTTATGGGGTCTTAGACGAATATTTCGAGGTATTACAAACTGAATTACTAGATTAGTATACCCCCATCCTATAGTGGTTTGTATACAAACAAGTAAAAGCGTCCTAAGTTCGCCGTTGACCGATATGTTATCAAGCTATTGACCGATATGGACCGTACTTGTCATGCCGTACAAGTCATACAGAAATATCACCTCGAAAATTTCGGACAAAGAGGCTCTGAAAGCCAAGTTGGGAGATCGGTTTATATGGCAGCTTTATCAGGCTATGAACCGATTTAGATCACACTTGACACAAAACGTTATATGCAATATTTTAGCCAAATAGGGTAAAAATTACGCCGTCGAGGTCTCAAAAAGTCGAATCAGAATATCGGTTTATATGGAAGCTATATCAGGATATGGACTGATTTAGACCATGCTTCACATAGTTGTTGGAGATCATTCCAGAACAATGTTTGCAAAATGTCAGCCAAAGATTACGCCCTGTAGAAGCTCAAGACGTCAAGGCCCACGATCGATTTATATGGCAGCTATATCAGGTTATGGAGAGATTTAGACCGTACATAGTATAGTTGTTGGATGTCATAACAAAACATCTGACGCAAGTTTTCAGCCAAATCAGACCATACTTGGCACAGTTGTTGGAAGTCATAACAAAACATCTCACGCAAGAGTCTCAGCCCAATCGGATAAGAATTTCGCCCTCTGGAGGCTCAAAAAGTAAGGACCCAAGATCGGTGTATATGGCATAAACAATATATCAACACATGAACCATTTTGGCTCGTTTACAAGATCGAACCAAAATTGTATCTTCTAATGATTTAAAAGGGAGGCCATCGTAGCGCAGGAGTTGGCATGTCCGCCTATGATGCTGAACGCCTGGGTTCCGATCCTGGCGAGACCATCAGAAAAAACTTTTCGGCGGTGGTTTTCCACACCCAATGTTGGCAACTTTTGTGAGCTACTATGTCATGTAAAATTTCTCTCTAAAGAGGTGTCGCACTGCGGCAAGCCGGCTAGAAAAAGGAGGCCCTTATCATATCATTGAGCTTAAACTTGAAACGGACTCCACTCATTGATATGTGAGAAGTTTGCCCCTGTTCCTAAGTGGAATGTTCATAGGCAATGCAAATTTGCAAAAAATCTGTTTCGATTTTGATGAAATTTTGTACACGTATTGGGAAGTCAAATAAAATATGTCATGGCAAATTTTGTAAAGATCGAACGAAAATTGTGGCTACTAAAGCCTTTAAAAGCCACATCTAAATCTGAACCGATTTTTATACCCCCCACCGTAGGATAGGGGGTATATTCATTTAGTCATTCCGTTTGCAGCCTTCAAAAATTGAGATATTGAGCTGAATTTTGGAACAGATACGTCTTTTTGATGCACGCTGGTTAAGTTCTTGAATGGGCCGAATAGGATCATATTTGGATATAGCTGCTATATAGACCGATCTAAACGGTCTAATGCCCATAAAAGCTTTATTTTTTATACGATTTTGCTGAAATTTGAAACTGTGAGTAGTTAAAGGCTTCCCGACAACTGACCCAAATATGGTTCAGATCGGATTATATTTAGATATAGCTACCATATAGACCCATCTCCCGATAAAGGGTCGGAAGACCATAAAAGCTTTATTTATTACTCGATTTCGATGAAATTTGCAACAGTGAGTTATTGTAAGCCTCCTAACATCTGACCTAAATATGGATTACATCGGTCCATATTTTTATATAGCTGCCATATAGACCGATCTCCCGATAAGGGGTCTGAACGCCATAAAAGCTTTATTTATTACCCGATTTCGCTGAAATTAGGAATAGACGGCTATTTTAAGCCTCTCGACGTCTGACCCAAATATGGTTTAGATCGGATTATATTTAGGTATAACTGTCATTTAGACCGATTTCCCGATTAGGGGTCTGAAGTCCATAAAAGCTTTATTTTTATCCAATTTCGCTGAAATTTGGAATAGTGCGCAGTTTTAAGCCTCTCTACATCCGAAAAAAATATGGTACAGATCGGACTTTATTTTGATATAGCTGCCATATAGACCGATCTCCCGATAAGGGGTCTGAAGCCCTTAAAAGCTTTATTTTTTAACCGATTTCGCTGAAATTTGAAACAGTGAGTAGTTTTACGCCTCCGAACATAGAACCAAAATATGGTTCAGATCGGACTATATTCAGATGTAGCTGCCATATTGACCGATCTGCCGATAAAGTGTCTGATGCCCATAAAAGCTTTATTTATTACCCGATTTCGTTGAAATTTTAAGTTGTAGTTTATTTGAAGCTTCCCGACATCTGTACCAAATATGGTTCAGATCGGACTATATTTGAATATAGCTGCCATATAGACCGATCTGCCGATAAAGGGTCTGAAGTCCATAAAAGCTTTATTTTTTAACAGATTTCACTGAAATTTGGAATAGTGCGCAGTTTTAAGCCTCTTCACGTCCGACAAAAATATGGTGCAGATCGGACTATATTTAGATATAGCTGTCATATAGACCGATCTCGCGATAAGGGGCCTGAAGTCCATAAAAGCTTTATTTTTTAACCGATTTCGCTGAAATTTGAAACAGTGAATAGTTTTACGCCTCCCAACATAGGACGAACATATGGTTCAGATTGGACTACATTCAGATATAGCTGCCATATTGACCAATTTGCTGATAACGTGGCTGAAGCCCATAAAAGATCTATTTATTACCCGATTTCGTTGAAATTTGAAACAGTGGGTAGTTTAAGGTGTCTTTAGATATATATGGGAGCTATATCTAAATCTGATCCAATTTGTTTCAAAACCAATCGCATTCGTCCTTGGACCGAACAAGAGACTTGTGCAAATTTTCATGAGAATCGGGTAACAAATGCGACCTGTACCTTGATCACAAGAACACATGGACAGACAGACGGACATAGCTAAATCGAATCAGGAAGTTATTCTAAGCCCATGGGTATAAAAGTCAATGGGTCTAGCTCTTCTCCTTCTTACCGTTGCAAACAATCGCACAAAGTTATAATGCCCTGTACCACAGCGGTGGTGTAGGGTATAAAACGTACTCACTTTGGGTAATTAGATATAGGCATGCAACCATACAACGAACAAAATTAGTTAAAAATTTCCATTATGCCCCTTAATCATAATAGATTTTTTAGAATTTCTTAGGAAAAATTTCATATTATTCCAATCGTTGATGAAAAATTGTGATTAAATGAATTTGGAATTTTGTCATCAATTCTTATATTTATTTATAGCCCTAACCACATGGCACACGTCCAATAAATCCGCATTTCATTGAATTCTTTGAATTCTGTTGGCATTGCATAACAAGAATCACTTTCTCTCATTTTCAAAGATGATTCATTTCGTTTTGCGAAGACAAATGCATTCACTTACCCTTTTTATGCTCCAAATTGGCCAACCAAGGAAATTCTCCCAATTCTGCTTCCTCACCGCCATAAATCTTATTCACCACCGATATGGGGCCACATACCGGTGGTTTAGGATATAAGTCATCATTATTTTGTGGCCTTTCGGTATAAGGATGTGGCTTTGAACTGTAAGTGAATGTGTCGTCATCACGTGGAAATACAATGCGTTGACCATTTAACTGGGTTCTCTGCACAAATCCCGTGTCAACGGTACAACATACATAGGGTCGTCTTCCCCGGCCATTTGGGCACTCCGATTGTCGAGCAAAGGCAATTTCGGTAGATCTTTGATTGCGAATTATTCCCAAGATGGTAGTGCACTCATATACGGATATACATCTGCCTATGCGCCCATTGGGGTTAAAGCACTTCAGAGAGTCTATAATAAATTTCCATAAAAAATAAATAAAATGCCTTTAAAGTTAAATTTTGAATTCAAAACAAAACAAATGATCTTTGTATGTGAACAAGCGCATCACTTAATTGGGATTTGGCTTCCCTTGCTGCCTCATCATGGTGTGGTATTTTATGAATGAATGATGACATTTTTTCTATATTTAATTATTTGTAAGTACAGTGGCTCAAAAGATATGTGAATTTCTGTTTGTTTACTATGGAAAAAGAATTTCTATGAGTTTGTTTAAAGTAAGGTTAATGTATAAATTTTACAATGACAAGGAGGTATACGTTAGGTTAAATTTAAGTTTAAGGGAAGTCTATCATCACTAACCTAGACATTATCTTCCATTGTGCTACCACAGGTACATGAGAAGAAAGATGCCTTCTCGTCCCTACCGTTGTACCATCCAGATGGCTTTAAAAAGTCCAACATCTTGGGCTTATTTAGACAAGTTCTCAATGAAATGAGAGCCTAAAGTGAAACACTTTCTGACTGCAAATGAGAAACACACACAAAGCAGATGCTCTATAGTCTCGTCTTCCTCGACGTCCTCCAGCTTCGAAAAAAAGTCGTTACTGGCAACCTTCAGTCAATTAGCATGTTTTGCGACTGAGTCGTCCGTTCTAACCAACGACAACAAAGCGTTAGACCTCTTCAAGTCTAGATTTGACCACATAATTTTGGTATGTTCACAACCCCTCTTTTTGACCATTTATCATCCCTTGCCATTTCGGCTCTGATTCTGAAACCTTAGGTTACATGTCGCTAGAGGCATATTCAAAGATTCCACTTCCCCTGTGTAATGTGTAAGGTTGTTCCTAGTCTCGCAAGCTCGTCCGCTTTACAATTCCTTGGGATATCTCTATGGCCCGGTACCCAGAATAGGTGAATTTTGAATTTTTCAGCCATCTCGTTGAGAGATCTACGACAGTCGAGGGCGGTTTTTTCGTACAGAAATACGTTATCCGGGGATTTAATGGCTACCTGGCTATCTGTAGAGATATTTTTACCAATCGTCGTTATGATATTACATCTTAACTTTTCCACCACTTCTTTAATTGCAAGAATCTTGAAGAACTAGAAATATTTGATTCTAGTTCTTCAACTTTTCCACCACTTCTTTAATTGCAAGGATCTTGAAGAACTAGAAATATTTGAACCGATTGGAATTGAAATATCCCTAGTAATAGTATCCCTAGATATAGCTGCCATATAGACCGATCTCTCGATTTAACGTCTTGGACCCATAAAAGGCGCATTTATTGTCCGATTTCGCTCACATTTGGAACATTGAGTTGCTTTAGAACCTCCGACATCTAATTTAAATTTGGTTCAGATCGGTCCAGATTTGGATATAGCTGCTATATAGACCGATAAGCCCATAAAAACCGTATTTACTACCCTATTTCGTTGAACTAGAACTGATACCTCCTAAGTATATTGAGCCGACGAACCGCAACAACAGACCTCCACAAATGCAAATTAATCATCAAGAATTAGATGCAGATTTAACTCAACCGACCTACATCAATAATAAGTATTTGAACCGATTGGAATTGAAATATCCCTAGTAATAGAAGTTACATAGACTTTTATACGGATGGTTCCAAACTAGACGTCCAGGTGGGCTTTGGGTTGTACTCTGAAGAACTAGAACTGGTCATATCGGATGGTTACCCGACCACTGCCGTTACACACCACATTGGTGGGTATCCAAAGTTTGGCACGGCCGAATTTAACTTTTTGTTATGGAATATACAACTTTTTAAACCCTCCACCATAGGATGGGGGTATACTAATTTCGTCATTCTGTTTGTAACACCTCGAAATATGCGTCCGAGACCCCATACATATTCTTGATCGTCATGTCATTTTAAGTCCATCTAGCCATGTCCGTCCGTCTGTCTGTCGAAAACACGCTAATTTTCGATGGAGTAAAGCTAGCCGCTTGAAATTTTGCACAAATACTTCTTATTAGTGTAGGTCGGTTGGGATTGTAAATGGGCCAAATCGGTCCATATTTTAATATAGCTGCCATATAAACCGATCTTGGGTCTTGACTTCTTGAGCCTCTAGAAGGCACAATTTTTATCCGATTTGACTGAAATTTTGTACGTGGTGTTTTGGTATCACTTCCAATAAATGTGCTAAGAATGATTCAAATCGGTCCAAGTTTTGATATAGCTGCCATATAAACCGATTTTGGGGTGGCCCTCCCATACACTTGGCCCCACATTTGGATATCAGATTCGTATTCTACACTTAGATATCTTTTATTTGAGCCCTACATTGCCATGATCAGTAAATGAGTTCTAAGTTTGGGAGGTGTTTTGCAAAAGGGGTGCACCCCCTAGGAACTTGGTCCCACATTTGGATACTAAATTCGTATTCTAATCGCAAATACCTCTCATTTGAGTCCCATATTGCCAAGGTCGGTAAATATGTTCGATTCAGGAGTGTTTTGGGGGTTGGGTTGGTCCCCCAAACACTTGTTCCGTCAATACGTTTAGCAGATACGTTTTCTACTCTTAAATACCTTTCATTTGAGTCCCATATTGTCATGATTGGTCTATATATTGGTAGGTTTTGGGGGTGGGGCTGTCCCCCCTAGGAAACCTATCCGAAATTTGGATACCAAATTTTTATGCTCAGGTTACTTTAAAAGAGCACACACTTATCACCGAGATCTAGCGATTCTGAAAATTAGGGTAAGGGGGAGGGTCCACCCCCCCTTCAGATATCAAAAAATTTTGTATCCCATTTTCACCATGGGATCATTATGCACCATAAATATATATGGGAGCTAAATCCGGCGATACAAATATATGGGAGCTATATCTCAATCTGAATCGATTTTTATGAAATCTCGCAGACAGGTTAAGATTAGTAACAAAACAATCCTTGGCAAATTTTGTGCAGATCGGTTGAAAATTTTAGCTACTACAGCCATTAAAGTACAAATCGGGCGATACATATATAGGGGAGCTATATCTAAATCTGAACCGATTTTTACCAAAATCAATAGCGTTCCTCCTTAAGCACAAAAAGTGACATGCGCAAAATTTCGTGACGATTGGACAACAAATACGACCTGTACCGTGATTACAAGAATACAGACGGATAGACAGACGGACGGACAGACAGACGGACATAGCTAAATCGAATCAGAAAGTGATTCTGAGTCGATCAGTATATATATCAATGGGTCTGGCTCTTCTCCTTCTTAGCGTTGCAAACAAATGCACAAACTTATAATACCCTGTGCCACAGTGGTGGTGTAGGGTATAAAATCTTTAATATCAAGGAAAATATTTTTCAGCAAAAGAAATGTCTTCCTCAAAATTAGGAAAATTTATCATCTTTAAAATAAATTAGCTTATTTTTGGCTGGAATCTATAAATTTAGCACAACATTCGTTTCAGTGTGCCATACGCTATTGTTTTGTTATTAATTCACGGTATTGCTTCTCTATAAATACCATTGATGCCATAGATTATCAATAATTCTATCGGTGTAGAGTCTAACATTGCGGTATGTGAGTTCTTATCCACTATTTCCCTTCGTTACTAATAATAAAAATATTTACTTTATTATTACATATAGTGATCTGTTGACAAAAGTCGCACGTGGAATGAGTTATCTTTCAAAACCATTAACCAAATAAAAAAATACGGTTAGTAATCCAACAAAATATGGGCTATGGGAGGGACATGGCTATAACGAATCTAAAGGTGATATTAGTTCATTGATAGTCTTAAATCATTTACTAGTTTTAGTGGGTGGTTTAGTGGTGTCGACTAATCCAAGACTAAGTTCATTCTAAGATAAAATATTCAAGCTGTTATTGTAATTTATATGCTTAAACTTTAATGAACAAAGCATACATTCGAGTCAACAAGTAAAAGCGTGCTAAGTTCGGCCGGGCCGAATCTTATATACCCTCCACCATGGATCGCATTTGTCGAGTTCTTTTCCCGGCATCTCTTTTTAGGCAAAAAAGGATATAAGAAAAGAGTTGCTCTGCTATTAAAACGATATCAAGATATGGTCCGGTTCGGACCACAATTAAATTATATGTTGGAGACCTGTGTAAAATTTCAGCCAATTCGTATTAGAATTGCGCCCATTGGGGCTCACGAAGTAAAATAGAGAGAACGATTTATATGAGATCTGTATCGGGCTATAGACCGATTCAGACCATAATAAACACGTTTGTTGATGGTCATGAGAGGATCCGTTGTACAAAATTTCAGGCATATCCGATAATAATTGCGACCACTAGGGGTCAAGAAGTCAAGATCCCAGATCGGTTTATATGGCAGCTATATCAGGTTATGAACCGATTTGAACCTTATTTGACACAGTTGTTGAAAGTAAAAATAAAATACGTATTGCAAAATTTCAGCCAAATCGGATAGGAATTGTGCCCTTTAGAAGCTCAAGAAATCAAATCCCCAGATCTGTTTATATGACAGCTGTATCAGGTTATGAACCGATTTCAACCATACTTGGCACAGTTGTTGAATATCATAACGAAATACCTCGTGCAAAAATTCATTCAAATCGGATAAGGATTGTGCCCTCTAGAGGCTCAAGAAGTCAAGACCCAAGATCGGTTTATATGGCAGCTATATCAGGTTATGAACCGATTTCAACCATACTTGGCATAGTTGTTGGGTATCATAACAAAACACGTCGTGCGAAATTCCATTCCATTCGGATAAGAATTGCGCCCTCTAGAGGCTCAAGAAGTCAAGACCCAAGATCAATTTATATGGCAGCTATATCAGGTTATGGACCGATTTGAACCATACTTGGCACAGTTGTTGGATATAATAACAAAACACGTCGTGCAAAATTTCATTTCAATCGGATAAGAATTGCGCACTATAGAGGCTCAAAAAGTCAAGACCCAAGATCGGTTTATATGGCTGCTATATCAGGTTATGGACCGATTTGAACCGTACTTAACACAGTTGTTGGATAAGATAACAAAACACGTCCTGCAAAATTTTATTCCAATCGGATAAGAATTGCGCACTCTAGAGGCTCAAGAAGTCAAGACCCAAGATCGGTTTATATGGCAGCTATATCAAAACATGGACCGATATGGCCCATTTACAATACCAACCGACCTACACTAATAAGAAGTATTTGTGCAAAATTTCAAGCGGCTAGCTGTACTCCTTCGGAAGTTAGCGTGCTTTCGACAGACAGGCGGACGGACGGACAGACGGACATGGCTAGATCGACATAAAATTTCACGACGATCAAGAATATATATACTTTATGGGGTCTCAGACGAATATTTCGAGTAGTTACAAACAGAATGACATAGGAATGACAATGAACATAGGATAATTTTATTTTCTTATGTTTTTGCATGAATGTTTATATTTTAATTTGAAAAACCTTGAAATATTTATCGAACATACAATAAAGTGGATCAATTTGGTCCATTTTTATACCCTACACCGCTACTGTAGTATAGAGTATTATAAATTAATGAATTTGTTTGTAACACCCAAAAGGAAGAGAGATAGACCCATTAATACGTATACCGATCGACTCAGAATCACTTTCTGATTCGATTTAGCTATGCCCGTCTGTCTGTCTGTCCATCTGTCCGTCTGTCTGTCCGTCTGTCTGTCCCTCTGTCTGTCCGTCTGCCTGTCTCTCCGTCTCTCTGTCCGTCTGTCTGTCCGTCTGTCTGCCTGTCCGTTTGTCTGTCCGTCTGTCTGTCTGTCCGTCTGTCTGTCCGTCTGTTTGTCCGTCTGTCTGTCCGTCTGTCTGCCTGTCCGTATGTCTGTCCATCTGTCTGTCTGTCTGTCTGTCTGTCTGTCTGTCTGTCTGTCTGTCTGTCTGTCTGTCTGTCCGTCTGTCCGTCTGTCTGTCTGTCCGTCTGTCTGCCTGTCCGTCTATCCGTCTGTCTGTCCATCTGTCCGTCTGTCTGTCTGTCTGTCCGTCTGTCTGTCTGTCCGTCTGTCCATATTAATTTGTGAACAAAGCGCAGGTCGCAGTTTTCATCTGATCGTCTTCAAATTTGGTACAGGCATGTTTTTCGGCCTAGAGACAAAGCCTATTGAAATTAGAAAAAATCAGTTCAGACCTGGATATAGCTCCCAAATATATGTTCGTCCGATTTTCAGTAATAATGCAATAAAATGGTCATTTGTTAACCGGTTCTCTCGAAATTTGTCATAAAGGATTTTTACGACTCTCGACATTACTGGTGAATTTCATGAAAATCGGTTCAGATTTAGATATAGCTCTCATATATTGGGTTGCCCAAAAAGTAATTGCGGATTTTTCATATAGTCGGCGTTGACAAATTTTTTCACAGCTTGTGACTCTGTAATTGCATTCTTTCTTCTGTCAGTTATCAGCTGTTACTTTTAGCTTGCTTTAGAAAAAAAGTGTAAAAAAAGTATATTTGATTAAAGTTCGTTCTAAGTTTTATTAAAAATGCATTTACTTTCTTTTAAAAAATCCGCAATTACTTTTTGGGCAACCAAATATATATATCGCCCGATTTTCACTCCTAGAACCACTACAAGCACATTTATTGACCAATCTTGCCAAAATATTGCACAACGCTTTCCTCGACGACTACCACATAGAGTTTGGTCAAAATCGGTTCAGATTTAGATATAGCTCCCATATATATGTCCATCCCATTTGCAGTAATATTGCAATAAAATGGTCTTTTGTTAACCGATTTTCTCGACAAGAGAAAATCCCTCCTCGGCAGGAGGGATTCTCTCTTGACTCTCAATATTACTGGTGAATTTCAGCGAAATCGGTTCAGATTTAGATATAGCTCTCATATATATACATCGCCCGATTTTAACATCCAGAGTCACAGCAAGCGCATTTATTGATCCATCTTGCCAAAATTTTGCAAAACGCTTTCCACGACGTATGCCACAGTATCTGAGGAGTTTGCTCGAAATCGGTTCAGATTTAGATATATCTCTCATATATATGTTCGTCCGATCTTGAGAAATATTGCAAAAAAGGGATCATTTGTTATCCGATTCTGTCGAAATTTTGCAGGAAGGATTTTCTTATGACTCTCAATATTACTGGTGAATTTCATAGAAATCGGCCAAAATTTAGATATAGCTGTCATATATGTATATCGCCGGATTTCCACCTCATGAGCCACTGCAAGCGCATTGTTTGCCCAATCTTGCCAAAATTTTGCACAGCGCTTTCCTCGACGACAACCACATTATCTGAGAAGTTTGCACAGAATCGGTTCAGATCTGGATATAGTTCCCATATATACGTTCGTCAGATTTTGGGTAATTTGCCATAATGTTGTCATTTGTCAACCGTAGTTTTTACAGTTTGAACATATTTGCTCGCCGAGGTCCATCAAAATTGGTTTAGAATTGGATATAGGTCCCAAGTTGTACTTATAGGGTAGGTCTAGGGTATTATACAGTTGGCACCGCCCGACTTTTGCCCTTCCTTACTGGTTTAATACATATTCCAGCCTCAAAAATCGTGCTCAAGTTCCCTACCGATTGGCTAAAATTTTTATGGTGACTTTCCACGATCAAAGACTTTCAAGTTCGTGTAGCCCGATGTAACCCCTAAATAAACCGGATTTCTGAGTTAGGGTAGGTTAGGTTAGGTTAAAGTGGCAGTCTGCCATCAGAGTCACTTAGACGTTTTCGTCGAATGTGATACCACAGGAACAGAAGAAGGAATATGCCTTCTAGTTCCTACCGTTGAACCATCCAGATCGCTTTAAAAAGGCCAAATAACTTGTGAATGTTCACATCCGCTAAATCAGACAGGTTCTCAAAGAAATGAGAACCTAAATTAGAACTCCTTCTGACTGCCAGTGCGGGACACACACACAGAAGGTGTTCTATAGTCTCTCCTTCTTCGATGTTCTCACAGCTTCTGCAAAAGTCGTTGCTGATAGCCTTCGGTCTTTCAGCATGTTTTCCGATTAGACAGTAACTTGTCATGACGGACACAATGACTGAGACGTTTGTTCTAGCCAGTGACAGCAAAGCGGTAGACCTCTTCAAGTCTAGATTAGGCCACATAGTTTGGGAATGCTCACAGCCCCATCTTTGTGAGAATCTACCATTCGTTGTCCTTCGAGCCTGGTCCTGAAAACATAGCTTACATGTCACTAAAGAAATACCCACAGATTCCAGTATGTGTAGGGTAGTTCCTAGTCTCGCAAGCTCATCCGCTTTACAATTCCCTGGGACATCTTATGGCCCGGCACCCAGAATAGAAGAATTTTGAATTGTTCAGCCATCTCGTTGAGAGATCTGCTACAGTCGAGGGCGGTTTTTGTGTTCAGTAATTCGTTCTCCAAGGATTTAATGGCTGTCTGAGACGATATTTATGCCAATCGTCGTATTGACATTATATCTTAGCCATTCCACCACTTCCTTTATTCCAAGGATCTCTGCTTGATACGCACTGCAGTGGTCGGGTAACCTTCGTGTTATGATCAATTCTAGACCGCTAGAAAACAACTCAAAGCCCACCTGGTCGTCTAGTTGGAGCTATCCGCATAGAAGTCTATGTAACTTCTGTTAGCAAGGATATCCTAGTTCCACGCACTGCAGTGGTCGGGTAACCTTCGTGATATGACCAATTCTAGACCTCTAGAAAACAACTCAATGCCCACGTGGTCGTCTAGTAGGAGCTATCCGCATAGAAGAAGGATATCCTAGTTCCAATCGGTTTTATCAGGAATAGTGGTACAGTAGTTTTTATCAAAAAGCGGCTCAGGTAGGCTGTAATCCACACTGCCTGGAACCTCGGATATTGTATCAAAGATAACGCAGTGTCCTTCGCCGCCAAACCAGTGATGAAACCAGTGACCAGAAAGCTCCCGTAACCTCACGGCAGTAGTAGCTGCAATTTATCTAGCCACAATATCCACAGGCATAAGACCAGTCATCCTTTGGATCCGGTTAAGTATTGAGCAGTAGTTGGACTGTTAAATCGCCGTCCACCAGACCACAATACCATATAGCATTATAGGTGTGACAACTGCAGTATATACCCAATGCATGATACGCGGTCTAAACCAGTCATCCTTTGGATCCGGTTAAGTATTGAGCAGTAGTTGGACTTTTAAAGCGCCGTCCACCAGACCACAACACCATATAGCATTATAGGTATGACAACTGCAGTATATACCCAATGCATGATACGCTGTCTAAACCCCAACTTTTGTCAATGGTTCTCTTGCAGGTGTATAGGGAAAGCGTTGCCTTTCTTGTTCTGTCTTTGCGCTTTCTTTAAATGGAACATTCTCTCCTCGCAAGGAGACAGGTTCCACTGTAGGCAACTTGTATGTCCTGCTGAAAAGAACTACTTCTGTCTTGCACGGATTTATACATAGACCACTTTCGGTAGCCCACTTTGCTGTTCCTGATGTTTATCTCTTAGAGTGCTGAAAAACTTTCCCCAAACCGCCTCTAGAGGGCGCAATTCTTGTCCGATTTGACTGAAATTATGCACGTGGTGTTTTGGTAGCACTTCCAACAACTGCACTAAGTATGGTTCAAATCGGTCCATGTTTTCATATTGCTGCCATATAAACCGATCATGGATCTTGACTTCTTGAGCCTCTAGAGGGCGCAATTCTTGTCCGATTTGACTGAAATTATGCACGTGGTGTTTTGGTCTGACTTCCAACAACTGCGCTAAGTATGGTTCAAATCGGTCAATGTTTTGATATAGCTGCCATATAAACTGATCTTGGGTCTTGACTTCTTGAGCCTCTAGAGGGCGCAATTCTTATCCGATTAGAATCAAATTTTGCGCCACGTGTTTTGTTATGACTTCCAATAACTGTGCTAAGTATGGCGCAAATCGGTCCATGTTTTGATATAGCTGCCATATAAACCGATCTTGGGTCTTGACTTCTTGAGCCTCTAGAGGGCGCAATTCTTATCCGATTAGAATCAAGTTTTGCGCCACGTGTTTTGTTATGACTTCCAATAACTGTGCTAAGTATGGCGCAAATCGGTACATAACCTGTTATAGCTGCCATATAAACCGATCTTGGGTCTTGACTTCTTGAGCCTCTAGAGGGCGCAATTCTCGTCCGATTTGACTGAAATTTTGCACGTAGTGTTTTGGTATCTTTTCCAATAACTGTGCTAAGTATGATTCAAATCGGTTCATAATCTGATGTAGCTGTCATATAAACCGATCTTGGACCTTGACTTTTTGAGCCTCTAGAGGGCGCAATTCTCATCCGATTTGGCTGAAATTTTGCGTGATGTGTTTTGTTATGACTTCCAATAACTGTGCTAAGTATGGCACAAATCGGTACATAACCTGTTATAGCTGCCATATAAACCGATTTGGGATCTTGTTTTTTTCAGCCTCTAGAGGGCGCAATTCTTATACGATTTGGAAGAAATTTTGCACAACGGCTTCTCTGATGGCCTTTAACATACGTGTCTAATATGGTCTAAATCGATCAATATCCTGATATAGCTCCCATATAAACCGATCTCCCGATTTTGCTTCTTGAGCCCCTACAAGACGCAATTCTTAGCCGAATGAACTGAAATATTACACAATAGCATATTCTTATTTCACCGTAGCGCAAAGGTTAGCATGTCCGCCTAAAACGCTGAACGCCAGGGTTCGAATCCTGACGAGACCATAAGAAAAATTTTCAGCGGTGGTTTTCCTTTCCTAATGCTGGCAACATTTGTGAGGTACTATGCCATGTAAAACTTCTCTCCAAAGAGGTGTCGCACTGTGGCACGCCGCTCGGATAAAAGGAGGACCCGTATCATTGAGCTTAAAACTTGAATCGTACTGCACTCATTGATATGTGAGAAGTTTGCTCCTGTTCCCTGGTGGAATGTTCATGGGCAAAATGTTCATTTGCATATTCTTATTCAATATTCTTTGTTTGCCTATAAGGAGATACTGCGCATAGAACTCGACAAATGCGATCCATGGTGGAGGGTATATAAGATTCGGCCCGGCCGAACTTAGCATGCTCTTACTTGTTGAATATTTTAATTTTTTTATATTTTTTGTATATCAGATGTATATTAGATCACTTTGAGCCACTGTACACGGATGCTTCTGCTTTGAATTTAATATACACACCATCATAAGATAACGCCAGGCTTGTGTTTAGAATCACGCCCGCAATTAATATAGACTTTGCTAGAATTAATCGAGGTTTTAGCATTTTGGCTAACATTTTTTTTTTTAATTTATTAACGTGTTATTTTTGCTGTTGTTGTCACTACGAGTATTTCTTTTTGTTCGTATTATTGCTACTATCTTTAGTTCTTTATGTTTCTTTATTTTTATTTTATTGTATAAACATTTGAATCTTCGTTTTGAGTTACCAACACGGGCGTTGATTTGAAACTGAGCTCGCTTACCGATATGCGCTGTTAATTTATCAAATTCTTACTCTCATTGGGCTTCTGTTATGATCTAAGTTTTGAAACATGCAACCTTTTTTTTCCCCCATCCACATCAAAATGTGTTATTCCCACTTTAGTTAACATTGTAGAGAGCTTCTTAGCCATACGTATCGTCTCTATAAGTCAGGTGTAAAGATGCTTATCAATGATATGGGACTGGATTGAGTTGTTTGAAGTTTGTTTGTCTCTCTGCCATGTATTCGGTTGGCCAATCGAAATTAGGTTTTTTTTTTTTTATATTCTTAACAACAAAGAGGCGAAACATGGTTGTCGCCAAATTCAGTACTTCATGTTTTTTTTTTTTTTGTCTGGTATTTAAAATTAGAAATAACAACAAAAAATTAACAGCAACCAAATTAAGCTACATGAGTAGACTAATAAACAGTAGCATAGGAAAACCAATTTGTTTATAAAATAAACCAAGGGGGTTATTTTATTGTATCTTAAGTATACAAGGTGTGCGTAGTTCCACAGAAATGAACCTCTAATAAATGGCAATGTCAATGTGCAATGATTTATCAAAGCTATAATATGGTGGGAAGTAGGGCATATGGATGTGAAACAGGTCATAGCATTTTTAATTTCGAACAGGACGAATCTTATATATTGGTTGCCCAAAAAGTAATTGTGGGTAATATAGTAGTAATATAGTCGGCGTTGACAAATTTTTTCAACGGCTTGCGACTCTGTAATTGCATTCTATCTTCTGTCAGTTATCAGCTGTTACTTTTAGCTTGCTTTAGAAAAAAAGTGCGCGAAATTTTGTTTACATTTGTTTGGCGTCAATTTTAATATGGGTACCACATGTATTGAAAGAAATTCATTTAACAAACCGAATCAACGCTTGTGATATGCACCTTAAACGCAATGAATTCGAACCGTTTTTAAAACGAATCATAACTGGAGATGAAAAATGGATTGTTTACAACAACGTTAGTCGAAAACGATCATGGTCCAAGCATAGTGAACCAGCTCAAACCACTTCAAAGGCTGATATCCACCAAAAGAAGGTTATGCTGTCTGTTTGGTGGGATTGGAAGGGTGTGCAATATTTTGAGCTGCTTCCAAGGTGGATGTTTACTGTCAACAATTGGACAAATTGAATACAGCCATCAAGGAGAAGCGACCAGAATTGGTCAATCGTAAAGGTGTCATATTCCACCAGGACAACGCTAGACCGCACACATCTTTGGTCACTCGCCAAAAACTGAGTGAGCTTGGCTGGGAACTTTTGATGCATCCACCATATAGCCCTGATCTTGCACCATCAGACTACCATTTATTTCGATCTTTGCAGAACTCCTTAAATGGTAAAACTTTTGGCAATGATGAGGCTATAAAATCGCACTTGGTTCAGTTTTTTGCAGATAGAGGCCAGAAGTTCTATGAGCGTGGAATACTAAATTTGCCAGGAAGATGGCAAAAGGTTATCGAACAAAATGGCAATCATATATTTGATTAAAGTTCATTCTAAGACTGATTAAAAATGCATTTACTTTCTTTTAAAAAATCCGCAATTACTTTTTGGGCAACCCAATACATTGCACCATGCATCGCATTTGTCAGGAAGTTCTTTTTATACCATCCAAATATTCGTCTAAGACCCCATAAAGTACATATATTCTTGACCGCCATGACATTTTAAGTCGATCTAGCCATGACCGTCCGTCCGTTTGCTAACTTTCGAAGGAGTAAAGCTAGCCAAATTATGTACAAATACTTCTTATTAGTGTAGATCGGTTGAAATTGTAAATGGGCCATATCGGACCATGCTTTGATATAGCTGCCATATAAACCGATCTTGGATCTTGACTTCTTGAGTTTCTAGAGAGCGCAATTCTTATCGGATTTGGCTGAAATTTTGCAAAATGCGTTCTGATATGATATCCAACAATTGTTCTAAGTTTGTTTGAAATTCGTTCGTAACCGTATATAGCGGTCATATTAACCGATCTGGGGTCTTGACTTCTTGAGCCTCTAGAGGGCGCAGTTCTTTTCCGATTTGGCTGAAATTTTGCTCGACGTGTTTCGTTTTGACTTCCAACAATTGTGTAAAGTATGGATCAAACTGGTTCGTAACCTGATATAGCTGTCATATAAACCAATCTGGGGTCTTGACTTCTTGAGCCTCTAGAGGGCGTAATTCTTATCCGATTGGGCTGAAATTTGGTGCGAGGTATTTCGTTAGGACTTCCAACAACTGTGCTAAATGGTTTAAATCGGCCCATAAACAAATATATAGCTGCCATATAAACCAATCTTGAATTTTGAATTCTTGTGCCTTTAGAGGGCGCAATCATTTCCCGCTTTGGCTGAAATTTGGTATGAAAAGTTTCGTCATGGCTACCAACAATTTAGCTTAGCATGGTTCAAACCGATCTTGAATCTTGACTTCTTGAGCCACTAGAGGGCGCCATTCCCATCCGATTTGGCTGAAATTTTGCATGAGGTCTTTTGTTATGATTTCCAATAACTGTGCTGAGTATGGCGCTAATCGGTACATAACCTGACATAGCTCTCGTATAAACCGATCTGGGGTCTTGACTTCTTGAACCCCTAGAGGGCGCAATTCGTATCCGATTTGGCCGAAATTTTGCACGACGTGTTTCGTCATTACTTCAAACAAATGTTAAGAATTGTTCAAATCGGTCTATAACCTGATATAGCTGTCATATAAACCGATCTGGAGTCTTGATTTCTTGAGCCTCTAGAGGGCGCAATTCTTATCCGATTTGGCCAAAATTTTGCACGACGTGTTTCGTCATTACTTCAAACAAATGTTAAGTATGGTTCAAATCGGTCTATAACCTGATATAGCTGTCATATAAACCGATCTGTGGTCTTGACTTCTTGAGCCACTAGAGGGCGCAATTCTTATTCGATTTGGCCGATAATTAGCATAACGTGTTTCATTATGACTACCAGCAACTGTGCCAAGTATGGTTCAAATCGGTCTATATCCTGATATAGATGCCATATTAACCGATCTTGGATCTAGACTTTTTGAGCCCCCAGAGGGCGCAATTAATATTAACTGCGGATATGACCTTCAACCTACGTGTCGAATATGGTCGAAATCGGTCTATACCCTGATACAGCTCCCATATAATCTAATCTCCCTATTATACTTCTTGAGCCCCTAAAGAGCGCAATACATACTCGAATTGGCTGAAATTTTACACAATGACATCTACTATGGTCTCCAACATTCAATACAATCACGGCCCGAATCGGACCATAACTTGATATAGCTCCAATAGCATAGCAATTCTTTTCTTTTATCCTTTGTTTGCCTAAAAAGAGATACCGGGAAAAGAACTCGACAAATGCGATCCATGATGGAGGGTATTAAAGATTCTTCCCGGCCGAATTTGGCACTCTTTTACTTGTTTCATATGTAAGTGCAACTGGAGTCCACCATAACGCTGGTGTTAGCATGTCCGCCTGTATTGCTGAACGCATGGGTTCGAATTCCAGCGTGAACGTAAGCAAAACTGGTTACAGCAGTGATTTTCCCTTGCTAATGCTGGCGACATTTGTGAGGTACTATGCCATGCATGGAAACCATATGAAGCATTCTCCCAAAAAAAAAAAAAACTTTAAAATAGTTAAAAAGGCGTTAAGTTCGGCCGGGTGAACTTTGGATACCAACCACCTCGGGTATATATGTGAACCATCTTTCGTCAAAATCCGATGAAAAATGCATACCTTATGCCCCATAGCAGCTATATCGAAATATGTTCCGATTTGGACTAAATACCAAAAAGTACAAGTCATTGTTGAATTGTACATAATAAAATATTAATCTTTTTAGTAGCTATATCTAAAAATAAAACGAT
>NC_081553.1:64642391-64709891 GCF_963082655.1 Stomoxys calcitrans | reverse complement strand
GGCCTTAAAAAAAAAGGTATTGGGGGGTAGAGCAAGAATTGATACCCATTTTCAGGACCAATTTTTTGGGGGGCTACCCCTTTCCCAAAATACCCCACAAATAGCAATTTTTTAGTAACCATCGCAATATGGGGCTCAAATAAAGGTATTTGGGAGTAGAATACGAATTCGATATCCAAATGTAGGACCATGTATTTAGGGCATCACCCCTTCTCCAAAACACCCCCCAAAACACCGACCATACCAATATGTGGCTAAAATGAAAGGTATTTGAGATTAGAAAACGAATTTGATAACCTATTGGGTTGCCCTAAAAGTAATTGCGGATTTTTCATATAGTCGGCGTTGACAAATTTTTTCACAGCTTGTGACTCTGTAATTGCATTCTTTCTTCTGTCAGTTATCAGCTGTGCTTTTTAGTTTGCTTTAGAAAAAAAGTGTAAAAAAAGTATATTTGATTAAAGTTCTTTCTAAGTTTTATTAAAAATGCATTTACTTTCTTTTAAAAAATCCGCATTTACTTTTTGGGCAACCCAATGAAATCAAATATCGACTAATTTATTTAAAAAAAATTCTTTTAATTGATTTTAAAAAATTTTAGAATATAAGTTTTTTTTTAAGAATTTCGAAAATTTTGTATTCCCTCTACGTTAAAGGATGCTCTCCAAACGAAAGATTTATGTTTGGGTGCTGTCTTTTTGTGTAAGGGGGAGGTTCCGTTCCCTTTGCGATATCTTAAAACTATATAGTCCATAATTCTCTCCGGACTACACAATCTGATAATATGAAACAAAACAAGTAAAAGCGTGCTAAGTTCAGCTGGGCCAAAAATCGAATTTGATAACCTAAAAACGAATTTGATAACCTATTTTGGGGGATGCCTCATCCTGTAAACTCCTCTTAAGACAATGGCAATATGGGGTTTAAATAAATTCAAAGAGTTTTAGCCATGTGACGTGTTAAATGTATTGGGGGCGGTCTGAAATGATCGCGATTTCGCTCTTTGCCACAGGGCTCATCAGATTGGTATGCCACCAAAAGTTTACATTCTTCCACCTACTAACTAATTATGCGCAGTAAGAAAATAATCAAAAACCCACCATTGTACTGAAATTTGGGACAGTGGGTTGTGTTATAAGGAGCTATATCTAAATCTAAACCGATATGGCCCATTTGCAATCCCCAACGACCTACATCAATATTAATTTTCTCTACAAAATTTCAAGCTTCTAGATTTCTGCGTTCGACCGCTATCGCTCAGAACGTCGAAACAATCAAGAATATATGCACTTTATGGGGTCTAAGACGAATTTTTGTTACAAACGGAATGACTAGATTAGTATACCTTCGTCCTATGAGGGTGGGTATAATAACTGAATGCACGAAGAGAACGTCGACAAATATGCAGCTGCAATATGATCACATGAATAGTTATTTCGATAAATCAAACAACAAAATGAAATAAATTTCTGACCAAGCAAAAGAAGCGCAAAAGGAATGAACGCACGAACAGCACGTCGACAAATAAATAGCTGCAATGTGGTAATATGAAAAGTTATTCTATGGCTATCAAGTTTTTGGCTTTGTGTTGATGTTTTTTTCCGATCGTTTTTTTCTAAATGCGCATAAGTAAGGATGGACTAATAAGACCCAACGTTGCATTCGAAGTGCCAGCTTCTAACATTGCAATGCTCACTAATTAGTGAATAGGTGGCAGCATGTAATATTATGGTGACATTGCAATCTGATGAGCCCTCTGGCAAAGGGCGAAATAGCGATCATTACAGTCCGCCCCAATTCAGTTACCACAACACATAGCTAACACCACCTTGAAAGGTATCGGTGGTTTTGCTATTCTATTTGAAATAGAAGCAACAAAAAACAAGTAATAGCGTGTTAAATTCGGCCTGACCGAATCTTATATACCCTCCACCATTGATCGCATTTGTCGAGGTCTATGCGCGTTATGTCTTTTTAGACAAACATAGAATATTGAATAAGAACTGTTATGCTATTGGAGCTATATCAAGTTATAGACCGATTTGTACCATAAATGAATGCTGAACATTGTAGAAGTCATTGTGTAATATTTCAGTCAATTCGGACAAGAATTGCGCCTTGTAGGGGCTCAAGAAACGAAATCGGAAAATAGGTTAATAGGGAGCTGTATCAAGCTATTGATCGATTCAGACCTTATTAGACACATATGTTGAAAATCATGAGAGAAGCGGTTGTACAAAATTTTTGCCAAATCGGGTGAGAATTCCGCCCTCTAGAGGCTCAAGAAGACAAAATCCCGGATAGGTTTATATGGCAGCTACATCAGGTTCTATACCGATTTACGCCATACTTATCACAATTATTAGAAGTCATAACAAAATTCCGCATGAAAAATTTCAGCCAAATTTGATGAGAATTGCGCGCTCTATTGGCTCACGAAGTCAAGATCCAAGATCGGTTTATATGACAGCTATACCAGGTTATGAACCGATTTGAATCATACTTAACATAGTTGTTGGAAGTGATACCAAAACACTACGTGCAAAATTTCAGTTAAATCGGACGAGAAGTGCGCCCTCTAGAGGCTCAAGTAGTCAAGACAAAAGATCGGTTTATATGGCAGCTATATCAAAACATGGACCGATTTAAACCATACTTAGCGTAGTTGTTGGAAGCGCTACCAAAACACTACATGCAAAAGTCAAATCGGATAAGAATTGCGCCCTCCAGAGGCTCAAGAAGTCAGACCCAAGATCGGTTTATATGACAGCTATATCAAATCATGGACATGTAATCATGTTTTGGTCCATTTACAATACCAACCGACCTATACTTAGAAAAAGTGTTTGTGCAAAATTTCAAGCGGCTAGCTTTACTCCTTCGAAAGTTAGCATGCTTTCGACAGACAGACGGACGGACGGACATGGCTAGATCGATTTAAAGTGACATGATGATCAAGAATATTTTTACTTTATGGGGTCTTAGACGCATATTTCGAGGTTTTACAAACACAATGTCGAAATTAGTATACCCCCATCTTATGGTGGAGGGTATAAAAAGACCATTGGTCTAAGCTGGATGGATCCAACAACAACAAAAAATAAATAAATTATAAATTAAAGTACAATATAGTTACATAGAATACTTACAAAGGTCCCAACAGTTCTTCGATAAGGCCTTTGACGCAATGACCAGCTGTCACTATGTATCTATGGTTGAGTATATTACCGCCGCATCCAATTTCTAATGATCCGTCCTCTGAAAATTAAATAATTATGAAAATATATGGGGCCATTAACGAACTCGACAAGAAAACAGAAAAACTTGTATACTGAAAACAGTTTTGTCCCAAATTCAAAGATTCCAGCCAAAGATTGGCAAACTTCATTTAAAGATGATGAATTTTCCAACTGTCCAAGGAAACATACCCTTTGGTGAATAAAAAACTTCCTGTTAAGGATTCTTTATTTCAAATGGTACACTTATAAGGTCGTAGTTACTACGATTTTAAACTGATCTGTACAAAATTTGGCACGCTTTGTTTTGTTCAATCTGAATATAATGCAATATTCCATCAAAATCGGTTCAAATTTGGATATAGCTCCCCAATAAGGCCTTAGTAGCTAAAATTTTCTACCTATCATAGTTTGGCTTTATTTGATTAGTTTCTTTTATCAAGACTGCCCTTCACAATATAGAAAATATGCCCAAGAACAACATTTAAAAACAAATAAAAGCGTGCTAAGTTCGGCCGGGCCGAATCTTATATACCCTCCACCATGGATCGCATTTGTCGAGTTCTTTTCCCGGCATCTCTTCTTAGTCAAAAAAGGAAATAAGAAAAGGTTTGCTCTGGTGTTAGAAAGATATGGTCCGGTTTGGACCACAATTAAATTATATGCTGGAGACCTGTGTAAAATGTCAGCCAATTCGAATAAAAATTGCGACCTTTGGGGGCTCAAGAATTAAAATAGAGAGATCAATTTAGATGGGAGCTGTATCGGGCTATAGTCCGATTCAGACCATAATAAACACGTATGTTGATGGTCATGTGAGGATCCGTCGTACAAAATTTCAGGCAAATCGGATAATAATTACGACCTCTAGAGGCTCAAGAAGTCAAGACCCAAGATCGGTTTATATGACAGCTATATCAGGTTAAGAACCGATTTGGACTATACTTGGCACAGTTGTTGGATATCATAACAAAACACGTCTTCCAAAATTTCATTCCAATCGGATACGAATTGCGCACTCTAGAGGCTCCAGTAGTCAAGACCCAAGATCGGTTTATATGGCAGCTATATCAAAACATGGACCGATATGGCCCATTTACAATCCCAACCGACCTCCACTAATAAGAAGTATTTGTGCAAAATTTCAAGCGGCTAGCTTTACTCCTTCTGAAGTTAGCGTGCTTTCGACAGACAGACGGACGGACGGACATGGCTAGATCGACATAAAATGTCGCGACGATCAAGAATATATATACTTTATGGGGTCTCAGACGAATATTTCGAGTAGTTACAAACAGAATGACGAAATTTTTTCCAATTTCAATAGGCTTCGTCTCTAGGCTGAAAAACATGCCTGTACCAAATTTGAAGACGATTGGATGAAAACTGCGACCTGTAGTTTGTACACTAAATCGAATCAGGAAGTGATTCTGAGTCGATCGGCATACTTATCAATGGATCTATCTCTCTTCCTTTTGGGTGTTGCAAACAAATGCACAATGTTATAATACCCTGTACCACAGTAGTGGTGTAGGGTATAAAAAATTAAATTGCTAAGTACGCCACAAAAATATTGGGTTGCCCTAAAAGTAATTGCGGATTTTTTAAAAGAAAGTAAATGCATTTTTAATAAAAATTTGAAAGAACTTTAATCAAATATACTTTTTTACATTTTTTTCTAAAGCAAGCTAAAAGTAACAGCTGATAACTGACAGGGGAAAGAATGCAATTACAGAGTCACAAGGTGTGAAAAAATTTGTCAACGCCGACTATATGAAAAATCCGCAATTACTTTTTGGGCAACCCAATATTAAACATAGTGAAAAATCTTACTTTTATAAAAATATTTTCCCAACTATGAGGTTTTAGTCATTTTTTTCTTATATTGAATGAAATTCCGCATACTTTCAACCCAACATATCAACACTAATTGCGAGTAAAATCATTTTCTAAAATACCTTAATGCACGGTTTTATACAAAACCACTGTGTGGTAGAGTTTATATAGAATTACATGACACTAAGCCATAATTCACATCTGGTTAATGATTGAAATGCACATATGCATTATTTGTTTTCTGAATGACAGGTAATTTACCGGCGCGCTTAAAGATTGCCAACGAATGTCTATATGTACAAAGTAACATTTGGGGGGATCTTTTAGATAATTTCACAATGCGTATGGTAAACAGATGAGTAATAAAACAATAAAAAAAAGAATTTCTATTGCGTTTAAAATCGCTTTAAATTAATTTAATGAAAATGTCATGAGGTGAGGAAATTATAATTTCTCAATGAGTTAAGTTCGGAAAGTTTCAAAAAAAAAATGCCAAGGAAGGGGAAAAGTCGGGCATTGCTGACTGTATTATACCCCACACCTACCATATAAGTACAATGTGGAAGCTATATCCAATTCTGAACCAATGTTGATGGACTTCGGCGAATGTTTTCGGATGGGTATCAAATTTTTGGCAAATATGTTCAAATTGTAATAATGACGGTTCACAAATAACAACATTATTGCAAATTACCCAAAATCTGACGAACATCTATATGGGAGCTATATATAATTCTGAACAGATTTCGAGCAAACTTCTCGTCGGGGAATGCGTTATGCAAAATTTTGGCAAGATTTATCCATAAATACGCATGCTGTGGCTCTTGGAGTGAAAATCGGGCGATATGCATATATGACAGCTATATTTAAATCTGAGCCGATTTGTATGAAATTCACCAGTAATTTCGAGAGTCTTAAGAAAATCTTTAATACCAAATTTCGAGAGAATCGGTAAACAAATTACTGCTATATTGTAATATTTCTCAAAATCGAACGCACATATATATGGGGACTATATCTAAATCTGAACCGATTTCGAACAAACTTCTTGGACTTAGTCGCCGTATACAGCGTTGTGCAAAATTTTGGCAAGATTGGCCAAAAATTGCGTTTGCATTGGCTCTGGGAGTGAACATCGGGCGATATGTATATATGAGAGCTATATCTAAATTCGAACCGATTTTCATGAAATTCACCAATTACTTCGAAAGAAAAGAGAAAATCCTTTCGTCCGTTCGACCGTGCCGAATCTTAAATACCCTCCACCATGGTGTCTCTTTTTAGGCAAACAAAGAATAATGAATAAGAGTTTTGCTATTGCAGCTATATCAAGTTGGAGGCCACCGTAGCGTAGAGGTTAGCATGTCCGCCTATGACTCTGAACGCCTGGGTTCGAATCCTGGCGAGACCATCAGAAAAAATTTTCAGCCGTGGCTTTCCCCTCCTAATGCTGACAACATTTGTGAGGTAATGTGCCATGTAAAACTTCTCTCCAAGGAGGTATCGCACTGCGGCACGCCGTTCGGACTCGGCTATAAAAAGGAGGCCCCTTATCATTGAGCTTAAACTTGAATCGGACTGCACTCATTGATATGTGAGAAGTTTGCCCCTGTTCCTTAGTGGAATGTTCATGGACAAAATTTGCATTTTTGCTATATCAAGTTATAGTCCGAATCGGACCATTAATGAATTGAATGCTGAACATTCTAGAATTCATTGTGTAATATTTCAGTCCATTCGGATAAGAATTGCGCCTTGTAGGGGCTCAAGAAGCAAAATCGGGAGATCGGTTTATATGGGAGCTGTATCAAGCTATAGATCGATTAAGAAGATCGATAAAATTTAACACGCATGTTGAAGATCATGAGAGAAGTCGTTGCCAGCCAAATCAAATGAGAATTGCGCCCTCTAGAGGCTCAAGAAGTCAAGACCCAAGATCGGTTTATATGGCACCTACATCAGGTTATATATCGATTTACGCCACACTAAGCACAGTTGTTGGAAATCATAACAAAACACCTCATGCAAAATTTCAGCCCAATCGGATGAGAATTTCGCCCTCTAGCTGCTCAGGAAGTCAAGATCCCAGATCAGTTTATATGACAGCTATACCAGGTTATGAACCGATTTCAATCATACTTAACACAGTTATTGGAAGTGATACCAAAACACCACGTGCCAAATAACGGCCAAATCGGATAAGAATTACGCCGTCTAAAAGCTGAAGAAGTCAAGACCCATGATCGGTTTATGTAGCAGCTATATCAGGTTATGTATCGATTTGAACCATACTTAGCAAAGTTGTTTGAAAATCATAACAAAACATCTCATGCAAAATTTCAGTCAAATCGGACAAGAATTGCGCCCTCTAGCGGCTCAAGATGTCAAGACCCAAGATCGGTTTATATGGCAGCTATCTAAAAAAAATGACCCGATTTGAACCATACTTAACACAGTTGTTGGAAGCGATACAAAAACACCACGTGCCAAATTACAGCCAAATCGGATAAGAATTGCTCCTTCTAAAAGCTGTAGAAGTCAAGGCCCAAGATCGGTTTATATGGCAGCTATATCAAAACATGGATCGATTTTACCCATTTACAATCCGAACCGACCTACACTAGTAAAAAGTATTTGTGCAAAATTTCAAGCGCCTCGCCTTACTCCTTCAGAAGTAAGCGTGCTTCGACAGACAGACGGACGATCAGACGGACGGACATGACTCGATCGACTTAAAATGTCATGATGATCAAGAATATATATACTTTATGGGTCTTCGACGCATATCTCGAGGTGTTACAAACAGAAAGACGAAATTAGTATACCCCCATCCTATGGTGGGGGGTATAATAAGAAACTGATTCTCAGTCGAGCGGTATATCAATGGGTCTATCTCTCTTCCTCCTAGTTGTGACAAACAAATGCACTAAGTTATAATAGTGGTGGTGTAGGGTATACAAATACGGACAAACGGATGGTCATGGCTTGATCAGCTTCAAATCTTCCGATGAATAAGAACATATATTCTTTGTGGGGTCGGAAATACGACGATCTCTTATAGACTAAATGACAAAATTAATATACCTCAGTACTACAGTTATGGGCAGTTATGTAGACGGGCCGTAGACTCGAAATGAATTCGAGGATAATCCACTGGCTCTGCAGGAGCTGTCTCGGTCTAATCACACTCCTCCGCATATGCGGAGCGATGAGGACCGCTCTCACTAGGGCACTGGATACTATTCTAGATATCCGACCCATTGACATACAGATAAAATGTGAAACAGCCACTGAGGCTTTGAGACTAAAGCCGATGGCAGAATGTATTGAGGATGGGAGCAGCTCATACCATCGCGGTATAATCGAGTGACGATAGGAAACTTAGAAGGGAGGGAAGAGGTTTCCGATCGGATACTTGAGATCGAGTGCAAGGCACTGCTGCCAGCGGCACAGTTTAGGACTGACGGAACCCCAGTAATGCCGTCTGGAAGAGCATGTTACACGAATGGATCAAAGCTAGAGAACAGAGTGGGCCTGGGGGTCTACACTGAGAACCCAGGGACTGAGATCAATTTTAGACTGCCTGACCATAATACGGTCCTGCAGGCGGAGATCCGGGCGCTCACAGATTGCGTGAGGTGGTGTTGTGCTAACGCCAGAACTTCGAGTATGAACATCTTTAAGGACAGTAAGAATGCCTTCATGGCAATAATTACCAGGACGGTAAGATCACAAACAGTAGTGCAGTGTAAGAATGACATTAACGACTTTTCTGAGGATTTCCAAATACGCATCGTTTGGGTGCCGGGCCATAACGGTGTAAGAGGGAATAAAATGGCAGACGATTGGTCAGTGAAGGCCAGAGGACTGCCGTCAATAAACTTGGTTAACGCAGTCTTCGCAGTCCGATTTAAAGGCGTGGTTGACGAAACACTGTGAAACAACGAAACAGTCGGTAGAACAGCGAAAATTTTACGGGGTGATCCGGATCTTGAAAGGACGAGGCTATTACTAAAAGGAAGTAAGTAGCAGGTCAGCATAGCTTTTGGTGTCGTTACGGGACACATAGGACTACGAGCTAACTTATGCAAAATCAATGAGGCAAGTGATAGCATTTATAGGGCATGTGGTGAAGATGATGAGACGTTGCACAGTGGGATGGAAAAAAAAATAAGTGTAAATAAGTCTGCCATTTTGGAAAGGATAGAGATATTTTCATGAAATTTTACATGGTTATAGATGAGGTGATATCCAGTTTACATGGAAACTTTCAGAGCCAGGGGCCCATTGGTGGGCCTTCAAATTTGGTCACCTAGGACCTGCAAAATTTTGTTTGGAGATTTTTGAAGTACAATTATGGAATTTTTTACAAAAAAAAAAAAGGGGAAAACCCTTCGAGTTCTCACAACGTAAAGCTAAGACCCCCAAGTTTACAACATATTTTTATTGTCCCAAGTATTAACTAGTTGTATGGAAAAAATTTTATGCGCCATCCAATGATTGAGTTCTCTACGGACATTTTACTAAAAAGTGCCAATGTTACAAACATTTCTCTCCAGTGTGGGGATTTTGGGTTTTTTCATCAAGAAATGTGGCCAAAATTTATACAAATATTTTTAAAAAAAGATATTCATCTACAAATTTGTGACAAATTAAAACGATATCTTTAATAGTTTTGGTTTTATGAAATTTTTTTAATTTGAATTTTACTTTTCACAAAAGATATCTCTATCCCTTCCAAAGTGGCAGACTTATTTCCACTTATTATACCCTCCACCATAGGATGGGGGTATACTAATTCCGTCATTCTGTTTGTAAAACCTCGAAATATGCATCTGAGACCCCATAAACTGTATATATTCTTGATCGTCGTGACATTTTATGTCGATCTAGCCATGTCCGTCCGTCCGTCTGTCTGTCGAAAGCACGCTAACTTCCGAAGGAGTAAAGCTAGCCGCTTGAAATTTTGTACAAATACTTCTTATTAGTGTAGGTCGGTTGGTATTGTAAATGGGCCATATGGGTCCATAACCTGATATAGCTGCCATATAAACCGATCTTGGGTCTTGACTTCTTGAGCCTCTAGAGTGCGCAATTCTTATCCGATTGGAATGAAATTTTGCACGACGTGTTTTGTTATGATATCCAACAACTGTGCTAAGTATGGTTTAAATCGGTTCATAACCTGATATAGCTGTCATATAAACCTATCTTGGGTCTTGACTTCTTGAGCCTCTAGAGGGCGCAATTCCTATCCGATTTGAATGAATTTTGGCACGACGTGTTTTGTTATGATATCCAACAACTGTGCTAAGTATGGTTCAAATCGGTTCATAACCTGATATAGCTGTCACATAAACCGATCAGGGATCTTGACTTCTTGAGCCTCTAGAGGTCACAATTATTATCCGATTTGCCTGAAATTTTGTACAACGGATCCTCTCATGACCATCAACCTACGTATTTATTATGGTCTGAATCGGTCTATAGCCCGATACAGATCCCATATAAATCGATCTCTCTATTTTACTTCTTGAGCCCCCAAAGGGCGCAATTCTTATTCGAATTGGCTGACATATTACACAGGTCTCCAACATATAATTTAATTGTGGTCCAAACCGGACCATATCTTGATATCGCTCTAATAGCAGAGCAAATCTTTTCTTATATCCTGTTTTGCCTAAGAAGAGATGCCAGAAAAAGAACTCGACAAATGCGATCCATGGTGGAGGGTATATAAGATTCGGCCCGGCCGAACTTAGTACGCTTTTACTTGTTTTTTTCCTATCCCACTATGCGTTGGAGCACTTCCTATGTCATTGTCCGGCTTTCGCGGCTAAAAGACTCCAGTCCTTAGTTAGGGACACAATACCAGACATGAATCAACTTAGGGCCGTAGCGTGGAAAACAGTTTAGGATTTTGTAAGTATCACGGAATTCCTACCTTAAAATGTTCTTTTTCAAGGTTGCTTATAATATCATTATTCATATCTGCACTCTCTTTTTAACCTAATCTAACCTATGGGTATTAAAAAGCTGGCATTTTTTCACTGTGCTATTAAACGAATTCTTTGATATCACACAAAAATAATTTCATCATTTCAATCATCCCTTACGGTTTGTACCCAATTCGAGCTTAATACGCCTTAAGTATGTTGTTTATGTTTATCTTAATGTAATCGTTTAGTTTAACACGCATTACTTACGAGTTCTGTATTCCAAATTGACCAACCAAGCAAATTCTCCCAGCTCTGCTTCAACACCACCATGAATTTTATCGCCTAATGCCATGGGACCACAAACCAAAGGTTTGGGAAATAAGTCCAATTTTTTGTTCGATGTCAACATTTTTGTCATTACGCCACTCGAAGAAGGTGTTGGTATATCAAAATGTCCATCTTCATTGGGAAATAAAATACCACGACTCTGGAAGCCAGAGTTCCGCATGTCCAATGGCTTAGAGTGGATACCAATTTTTGGCGACAGGGTGGGTGGTGTAGAATTGTTGTAGGATTTAGTGCGGCCAGCCTCATGGTCCGGAAAAACAATGCTGCCGCCAAATATACAGCAGATATAAGGAGGCTCACCATGACCATTGGGACAATCCTGGCCATTGGCATTGCTGCCATTAGCTGCGTTGTTAGTGCGACACTTTTCCTTGGAAGTACATCTACCCATATGGCCTTCATTATTCTGACATACGTGATTTACTAAGAAATGTTTTTTTTATATGAAATTTTTGTGAGTTGTTGATGAATTGAATTTTACCTCCTTCAATGGTCACTTTGCCCCCCCAAGTGAGGGCTGCATTAAAAGCAATTATCAAGGTTGTTAAATAAAATCCCCGCTTTGACCACATTTTTATGAAAACGTTTTCACAACTAAAGCACTGTTTTTTATTTGCGATTCACATTCAACGATTGCCTGGCGCAGACTGATATGGGGCTTCACAAAGCTGGGCTTCAATGACCACTGCCCAAGCAAGCAGCAAGCACCGGCAATTCATTACCAACCACCGCAGTCGCATTTAATTGTTTGTTTTGTTTTTTTTTATCCTCTGTTCTCTTAAACATTCCATAATTCTTGAAAATCTCTACCTTCAGCACTGATACGAATTGTTTACATATATCGAAACGAAACGTGGGCCTATTTCACAATCGCTGCAATCGTTTTTGCTTTACTCTCACTACCAGACTGTATGACTGGAAAAACCGGTTCTGGTAGATTTATCTTCCGGGTTAATTTGGACTATAACTATGTGCATTGCTCTCAAAAAAGCAGTAGATGCATTTCATAGGTGCTTGACGTATTATGAATTGTAAATTTGGATAACTCATCGGAAAAAGCTGCATTTATTACCCGATTTTGTTGAAATTTGAAATACAAAATTCAACAGTGACTTATATTTATTAGGCCACTCAATGTCCGTGCTGAATTTGGGTGCAAAAGTTATCCAATTTTCACCAGATTGTGCCGAAAGGGGATTTTCATATATGCCCGAGGTGGTGGGTATTCAATGTTCGGCCCATCCGAACTTAATGCCTTTTTATTTGTCTTTCTCTAATTGGCTATGACAGAATATTTGTTCCACTAGCCGAACGTAGAAAAGCGTTCCAAGCGCCTCGATCTTCTGCGCTCATTCTAAAATCTATGACACCAAGTTTCGAGGTGACTTCCACCACTTGATCTTTCCATTGGGCTTTTGGTCTTCCTGGTTTTCATGTACCACCATGTTTGCCTTCAAAAGACTTCTTTGCTGGACCCATTTTCACTGACTCTCTTTCGATTCTTTCAAAGGCTGCAGTTACTACTCCCGGTGACCAACCTATGGTGTCGATGTCGTCGGCATAGGCGAGTAGCATGTGCTCTCTTGTGATTAGTGTGCCATATCTATTCACATCTGCATCTCGAATAATCTTCTCCAGCAGGATATTTAAGAGATCACACCATAGGCTGTCTCCTTGTCTGAAATCTCGTTTGCTATTAAATGTTTCGGAGAAATTTTTTCCTCTTCTTACAGAGGAACGCGTATCAGCAAGTGTCATCCTGCAGAGTCTTTTTAATTTTGCAGGGATACCAAACTCAGACATGGCTTGAAATACCTTTGAATGTAAAGGAGTATCGAAGGCGGCTTTGTAGTCCATAAAGAGATGGTAAGTGTTGATTTGTTCTTCTCGGGTCTTTTCCAGGATTTGGCGCAGTGAGAATATCTGGTCTAGGGTGGATTAACCAGGTCTAAAGCCTCATTGATAGGGCCCAATTATCTCATTGACTTAAGGTTTTAATCTTTCACACAATACGCTCGAAAGTATCTTGTATGCGATGGGGAGAAGACTTTATGCTCTGTAGTTGGCACATTCTGTCTTGTCTCCTTTCTTGTGTACGGGACATAGTATGCTGAGGTTCCAGACATCGAGTATGCGTTCTTCTAGCCAGATTGCGCAGATAAGCTGATGCATACTGCTTATCAGCGTGTCGCCTACGGTCTTAAATAGTTCAGCGGGTAACCCGTCGGCTCCTGGTGTCTTGTTGTTCTTTAGTCGGGTTACTGCTACTTGAACCTCATTCTAACTAGGAGGTAAACATTCTATACCATCATCATTGATTGGTTCTGAGGTATCCTCTTCACCGCCAACATCGGACACTAGCAGTTGGGTAAAATGTTCTTTCCATATCCTCAGCATGTTGTCTGTGTCAGTTATCAGATTTCCTTCTTTGTCTCTGCAGTAGGATGTGCCTGCACCAAAGCCATCGGTTTGGTTTTTAATTCTTTGGTAGAATTGCCGGACTTCATTCTGACTCCTGTACATCTCAATTCGCTCGCACTCACGTCTTTCCATTTCCTTTTTCTTTCTGCGGAATAGACGTTTCTCCTCTCTCCTTTTCTCCCGATACCTCTCCTTCATCTGGCGCGTTGCTACTGATTGCAGGGTTGCTCTATATGCCGCATTCTTGACTTCAGTAGCATCTCGACACTCTTGGTCGGTCGGAGGTTTTTTGGGGGAAGCTTCCGATACCCAAATACGGATTTCGCGGCATTTTCCATGGAGTGGGTTATAGTTTGCCACTGCTCCTTACATAAAAGGAACAAGGAGTGCTTTCATGAAGCATTTGGGTCAGTCGAGTGGAGTTTGCCGCTGTCATCTGTTTGTTGTATTTGCAGCTTTTCAACGTCCAGCTTCCGTGCAGTGTCAGATCGTACTTTCATCGCCATATTCAAACGCGTGCGAACCTTTGCTCCAACAAGGTAATGACCCGAATCTATATTCGCTCCGCGGATCAATCGTACATCAAACATGCAGGATGAATACTTCCATCTATCACAACGTGATCAATTTGGTTTCTCATGTTTTGATCGGTTGACAGCCATGTGGCTTTGTGAATATTTTTATGTTGAAATCTGGTGCTACTTACTATCAGCCGCAACCCATTACTGGACTTTATCTCGCGGAGGCTAAACTTTCCGACTGTTGGACCAAAAATGTCTTCCTTCCCCATCTTCGCATTAAAATCTCCCAGAACGATCATGGGCGGAGCAGAGGCGCTCGTAGAAAATATCCTTGGTCTGCTAGTCTTTGTCTTCCGCCAAGGCATGGGCACAAATAAGGCTGATGTTGAATAATTTGGCTTTTAAGCGTTTTGTGGTTAGCCTCTCATCCACCGGATTAAAGCTGGAGACAAAGTGTTTTAGTCTCCAACTAACCACAAATCCACAGCCAAATTCATGTCTCGTGTTATAGCAGCTATAGTCTAGTTCATCACCGTTTGGCGTTGTTGTAACGCCATTCCCAGTCCATCGCACTTCCTGTAAGGCGGTAATATCTGTCTTGTACTTCTCTAATCCGCCAGCGCGTATACTGCACCTGCTCTATAAAGAGTGCAGATATTCCAGGTGCAGATCCGCAAATCATGGTCCTGTTTTCGTTTGCGTGGGTCGTCAACGTTGGGTATGTCCGTTTTTACTATTCCTTTGTATCTCAAAGCAGTTCTCATAGTTTTCCGGGGGCGGGTTACAGGACCAGCTCCCCAACCGCTTGGGTTTTGTGGGATTGCACATGTATCGCTCGTTGTGGCGAGCCGTTTGCTCCAAGAACCGACGCTCGCCTCCAGCCACCCCTAACCTGGGAACAGACGCTGATGTTGGCCATTGGTTATTTGAAGGCGCCAATAACTCGCCTTGTCATCTCGAGTATTATTGGCACTCAGTGCCACCTGACTCCTCACTGAGACTCTCCCCTCGAAAATCGCTGACTGCCCGCGGCCGCATTTGCTGCTACTCCGCATAAAAACGAAGCTTTCCTCCATCCGCAACCTATGGACGCGCCTGGTAGCTTTCAGCTAAGCTTCCCGTGGTAACGATGGACACCACACAAGTCGGAGCTCAAAGTTCCAGCCTTTGTGTTGCTCATAGTTATCTCGTGGCGGCCAAATTGTGAAATTGTAATATAATGAAATTGTGATATGATGAAATTATGATGTTATGGATTGAGAAATTTTCGCTTAAATTTAAGTGTTTTAGTATTAATGACAAAAAAATCTTTCGTTTTTTAATTTGGATATTACTCATCTGTTTAACATATGCATTTTGATGTTTGCTAAAAGAAGCCCTGTAAAAATGACGCATTGTTGATACATGCAAACGAAATTAATCTTAGAGCTTAGTTTTTTAGGTATATCTTTGGGTCGTATTTTACAATTTTTAAACCGGTTTTCTTTATTTTGGACACTAAGAAGTATTGTTTTGTGGTTTTTTCCAAAGAAGAGGTAATGTTGTTATATAGTGAATATATGTTTGAAAAATATAAAAAAACTCGTACGGATTTTGGAAAAATTGCCTATTTGCAGTACTTTAACATTGATTGTACTTTAACATATTGTATGCCAGTAATGCGTGTTACGACCATGATCTAGTGGAAGATAAGATATCTAAAAGTTTGTACTCCGACGATTTGGCTAGAAACTCTGAGACAGTACCAATCATATCTTTATTAAATTTATTGAACATGGGTGCGTATGTTTACTTCAAGATAATTATGCCCTCATATGCCATAAGTCATACGCCACCTTGTTCAACCTTTTTTCCAAATAAAAATACTTGGCAAAAAATTATTATTCCCACCACCCCATACAATTATTATACCACCCACCAGGATGGGGGGGGGGGTATACTAATCTAGTCATTTAGTTTGTAATACGTCGAAATATAAATCAGGCACTCCATAAATAACATATATTCCTGATGGTTTCGACGTTCTGAGCCGATCTTGCCATGTCCTTCCGTCTGTCGTAATCGAAATCGGACGAACGCTATCGAATGTCTACACAGATACTTCTTATTAATGTCATAGTTAGGGGATTGATCATAGGCCTTATCTGTTCAGATATGGATATAGCTCCCATATGAAACGAACTCCTGATTTGACTTCTTGATCTTCTGGAATCCACAATTGTAATTGGATTTGTCTCGAATTTTGCACAAGTGTTCTGCTACGAATTCCAACAATCTCTCCAACGATGGTTCAAATAGGCCAATTACCTGATTTAGCTTCCATATAAGCCAATCTCTCGATATGACATCTTGAGCTCCTGGAAACCGCAAATGATATTTGTAGACATTTGGTAAATAATGTACACATATGCCCTTCAACTTAGTTTCTTTGTGAAAATTTCAAGCAGAATCCATGGTGTTGGTTTCATAAGATTTAACCTGGCCGAACATATCACGTTTTTATATATTTTTTGCATTGCATGTGATTCGTTTTCTGATTCTGATTCGTCTTCTGATTCTAGATCGAGCGTGTATTGTTAACCAGCAATTATGGGGGATTGGGACAAAATCGAATTTTTCATTGATTTGCATAAACAACTAGCGGACCCGGGCCCGCTCCGCGGCGCCTTCTTTTACTTTATATGGAACAAAATTTTCCTTGGAATATTTATTTTCGACAATTGAAGAGCATATAGTGAAATACCACGACTAACAGTTTAACAATATGAAAGCCTTTATCTGAATCCCATATGATCTTTATTGGTCTACGAATTTAAGTTTTGATGTAAGGTGTACTCCATTCTTAAAATACTTTATTTCAGCCCGATATTCTCATGCTTTCTCCGATTTAGTGGGGTTTTCGGGGGTGAGGTGGTCCCCCAGACACTTGGCCCTGAAAAAATATCAGCATCGTGCTCTTCCAAATAAGTTATCAAATTGCCTCAAAATAAGTTATAAAATTGGTTTTCTTATCTCAAATAACATACGCATGGTCGAAAAATTTTTACCCTTTGGGGGGTGTTTTGGAGAAGGGGTGATACCCTAAATACAAGGTCCTACATTTGGATATAAAATTCGTATTCTACTCCCAAATACCTTTATTTAAGCCCCATATTGCGATGGTCAGTAAATAGTTGCTGTTTGTGGGGTATTTTGGGAAAGGGGTAGACCCCCAGAAAATTGGTCCCGAAAGTGGGTATCAATTCTTGCTCTATCCCCAATTTCTTTCATTTAAGCCCCACATTGACATAGTCGGTAAATATGCACGATTTAGGGATGTTTTGTGGAGTGGGCTGGCCCACATTCACTAAGCCCGGAAAATATATCAGCAACATGCTCTATTCTCATGTAACTATATATCATTTATTTGAACCCCATATTGCCATTGGCCTCAAAACTGGATATCAAATTCGTTCTCTAATCTCACTGAAAATCCTTATTGCAAAAGTCAGCAAATATGTCCGGTTTGGGGTATTGGCCCTAAAAACTATAAATATTTAGTTCCACTCTCTTTAAGACTCAAATTGTCTTAGTGAGCGAATACGTCCTACTTGGGTTGTTATGGTGGTGGGACGTCCACTAGACAGTTGGTCCCGACTGTTGGTGTTCGATTCATGATCTACTCCCAAATTCCTTTCATTTGAGCTCCATTTTTCCATAGTCGGCAAACAAGACCGATTTTGGGGGTGTTTTGGGGGATAGGGCGGCCACTCAGTGACTTGGCTTTGAAAATGTATATCAGATTCGTGTTCTACTCTAAAATGCCTCTTATTTGAGCCTCATATTGCAATAGTTAGCAAATACTTCCTGTTTGGGTGGTGTTGTGGGGGTGGGGTGTCCCCATAGACACTTTTTTCCGAATATTGATATCAAATTCGTGCTTTACTCCGAAAAACATTTCATTTGAGGCTCATATTGCTATGGTCGTAAATTTGTCTTCTTTGGGGAATGTACTCGGGGCAGCCCCTCAAACATTTGGTCCCACATCTGGACATCAGATTCGTGTTCTACATTCAAATATCTTTTATTTAAGCCCTATATTGCAATGGTCAGTAAATAAGTCCTGTTTGGGGGGTGTTTTGGGGAAGGGATGGACCCCCAGAAACGTGGCCCCACATTTGGATATTAGATTCGTATTCTACTCGCAAATACCTATCATTTGGGTCCCATATTGCCATCGTTGGTAAATATGTCCGATTAAGGGGTGTTTTGAGGGTTGGGATGGTCCCCCTAACACATGGTCCGACAATTGGATATCAGATACGTTTTCTTATCCTAAATACCTTTCATTTGAGTCCCATATTGTCGTGATTGGTGTAAATATATGTTTGGTAGGTTTCAAGGTGGGGCGGCCCCCCTAGGTACACCATTCAAAATTTGGATACCAAATTTTTATTTTTACGGTACTATATGAGAGTACACAAAATTTTGTTTAACTCGCACCACCCATCTGCAAGATCTGGCGTTTCTCCAAATTAGGGTAAGGGGGAGGGTCCGCTCATTTAGCACAGTTGTTGGATATCATAACAAAATACTTCGTGCTTAATTTTATTCAATTCGGATAAGAATTGCGCCCTCTAGAGGCTCAAGAAGTCAAGATTCAAGATCGGTTTATATGGCAGCTATATCAGGCTATTGACCGACTTGAACCTAATTTAACACAGTTGTTGGTAATCATAGCGAAACACGTCGTGCCAAATTTCATTCAAATCGGATAATAATTGCGCCCTCTAGTGGCTCAAAAAGTCAAGACCCAAGATCGGTTTATATGGCAGCTATATCAGGTTATGGACCGATTTGTACCTAATTTAGCACAGTTGTTGAAAGTCATAGCGAAACACACCGTGCAAAATTTCATTCCAATCGGACAAGAATTGCGCCCTCTAGAGGCTCAAAAATTCAAGATCCAAGATCGGTTTATATGACAGCTATATCAAATTGTGGACCGATTTAAACCATACTTGGCGCAGTTGCTGGATATCATATCAAAATACGTGCAACATTTCATTTAAATCGGATAAGAATTGCACCCTCTAGGGGCTCAAAAAATCAAGACCCAAGATCGGTTTATATGGCAGCTATATCCGGCTATGGACCGATTTGAACCATACTTGGCACAGTTGTTGGATATCATAACAAAACACGTCGTGCAAAATTTCTTTCCAACCGGATAATTGAATTGCGCCCTCTAGAGGTACAAAAAGTCAAGACCCAAGATCGGTTTATATGGCAGCTGTATGGGGTTATGAAACGATTTGAGCCATACATGACACAGTTGTTGAATATCATAACAAAATACGTCGTGCAAAATTTCATTCCAATCGAATAAGAATTGCGCCCTCTAGAGGCTCAAAAAGTCAAGACCCAAGATAGGTTTATATGGCAGCTATATGAGGTTATGGAACGATTAGAACCATAATTGACAAAATATTTCGTGCAAAATTTCATTCAAATCGGATAAGAATTGCGGACAGACGGACGGACGGACAGAGGGACGGACGGACAGGCGGACAAGAATATATATACTTTATGGGGTCTCATACGAATATTTCGAGTAGTTACAAACAGAATGACGAAATTAGTATATATGGTGGAGGGTATAACAATTTTCCATTATACCTATTTTTTGATAAAATTTTAAATTAATTATTTTTTATTTTATTTATTATATTTATTATTATTTTTATTTTTTTTTTTTTTGTGAAATTTGAATTTGTTTTAGTGAAAGCTTTTCAAAATCTTGAATTGAATGATGTTCCCTTATAATTCCACCATCAATATCGCCTATATATATGCGTGACTGTATATATTCATAGATTTGATGTTTTAATTCTTAATTTGAATTCAGTTCTTAACGAAATTTCACAAGTTTTTCTTTGCGTTTAAGCCTCACTCATGACTCACCTAATTGATATTCCAAATTGACTAACCAGGGGAATTCACCAAGTTCAGCTTCCACACCTCCATGAATTTTATCACCCAAAGACAAGGGACCACAATCTGGAGGTTTTGGAAATAGATCCAATTTGTTTACCATTTTTGATACGACCTGCTTAGGTTGGATATGTGTACGAGTTGCCGCAATGTTAGTGTTGTTATTGCCAATGGGGGAAATCCCATTGGAAATGTCTAAGCAATGAATAAAAAAAAAAGTTTACATTAGACATTGTACAGACAGCGTCTTTTTTTTCATTCATAAATCACATACACAACTTATCAAGGGACTCAAACCTACCTTTTTTGTTGCCAGCAACCACATACCAACAAATGGCAGATGCCAAAATTATTATGATGGGTATTAGTAAATAACATGTCCACTTTTTCATTTTGGATTGCTCCGGTTGACTGTGGCACTTAAACTAAATTTTTCAATCAGTATCGTTCCGTTGACAACGTCGACGACAGCGCGTCAAGTACTACAATGATTTTGAATCACGCCTGTGAAAATCCCCCATCTATATATGCGAAAGAATAAAACTCTCAAGCATTGTTCGCAATCATTTCTCTTTTCTATTGGGAAGTCCATTAATTTTAGACATCCACCAGCGTTATGCGGTCTGTATTGTGTGAACAGGTTTGGACAATCTCCATATATTCTCTCACTTAGAACTTTATGATCACGCACAGAGAGAAATATGTGGCAAACTATAGTATTATTGCCAAATTGAAATGAAAAATATTTTTTTTATACCCACCACCGAAGGATGGGGGTATATTCATTTTGTCATTCCGTTTGCAACAGATCCAAATATCCATTTCCGACCCTATAAAGTATATATATTCTTGATCAGCGTAAAAATCTAAGACGATCTAGACATGTCCGTCCGTCTGTCCGTCTGTCTGTTGAAATCACGCTACAGTCTTTAAAAATAGAGATATTGAGCTGAAATTTTGCACAGATTCTTTTTTTGTCCATAAGCAGGTTAAGTTCGAAGATGGACTATATCGGACTATATCTTGATATAGCCCCCATATATACCGATCCGACGATTTAGGGTCTTAGGCCCATAAAAGCCACATTTATTATCCGATTTTGCTGAAATTTGGGGCAGTGAGTTGTGCTAAGCCCTTCGACATCCTTCCTGAATTTGGCTCCGATCGGTTCAGATTTGGATATAGCTGCCATATAGACCGATCCTCCGATTTAGGGTCTAAGGCCCATAAAAGCCACATTTATGATCCGATTTCGCTCAAATTTGGGACAGTGAATTGTGTAAGGCCCTTCGACATCCTTCGTTAATTTGGCTCAGATCGGTTCAGATTTGGATATAGCTGCCATATAGACCGATCCTCCGATTTATGGTGTTAGGCCCATAAAAGCCTCATTTATTGTCCGATTTTGCTGAAATTTGGGACGATGAGTTGTGTAAGGCCCTTCGACATATTTCTGCAATTTGGTCCAGATTGGATCAGAATTGGATATAGCTACCATATAGACCGATTTCTTGATTTATGGTTTTAGGCCCATAAAATGCTCATTTATTGTCCGATGTCGCCGAAATTTGGGACAGGGAGTTAAGTTAAGCCCCTTGATATACTTCTGCAATATCGCACAGATCGGTCCAGATTTGGATATAGCTGCCATACAGACCGATCTCTCGATTTAAGGTTTTGGGCCCATAAAAGAGGCATTTATTGTCCGATTTCGCCGAAATTTGGGACAGAGCTTTGTGTTAGGCTCTTCGACATTTTTATGCAACTTGGCCCAAATCGGTCCAGATATGGATATAGCTGACATGTAGACCGATATCTTGATTTAAAGTCTTGGCCTTATAAAAGGCGCATTTATAATCCGATTTCACTGAAATTTGACACAGTGACTTATGTTAATGTTTTCGACATCCGTGTCGTATATAGTTCAGATCGGTTTATTTTTAGATATAGCTAGTGTACTTATTAGTATGTGGTCCAAATCGGAACATATTTAGGTATAACTGATATGGGGCATAAGGTATGAAATTTTCACCGAATTTTTATGAAAGGTGGTTTACATATATATCCGAGGTGGTGGGTATCCAAAGTTCGGCCCGGCCGAACTTAACGCCGTTTTACTTGTTTTTTTTTGGCTTCTACAGCCTTAAAAGTCGAATCGCATAAAAGATATATATGGTAGTTTTATCTAAACCGATTTTGATGAAAGTTTGCACACGTATTGGGATGTCAATTAAACCATCTCATGAAAAATTTTGTAGAGATCGGACCAAAATTGTGGCTTCTACAGCCTTAAAAGGGCATATCAGATGAAAAATTCTATAAGGGAGCTATATCGAAATCTGGACCGATTTTTATGTAACTTTGCACACATATGAGAACGTTGAATAAAATGCTCCATGCCCAATTTTGTAAGGATGAGACCAAAATTGTGGCTACTACAGCTTTAAAAGGGCATATCGGATGAAAGATATATATGAGACATACAGACGGACGGACGGACAGACAGACGGACATGGAAATATTTATAGAATATATATACTTTATAGGGCCGGAAATTTATATTTCGGATGGATGACAAAATTAATATACCCCATTCATCGGTGGTGGGTATAAAAAAGGTCGGTTTTTTTAGGATGGGGGTATACTGATCTCCTCATTCCGTTTGTATATATATTCTTGATCGTCTCGACATTCGAAGTCGATGTAGCCCTGTCCATCCGTCCGTCTGTCGAAATCACAATAGAGATCCAACCCGTAAAGCTAGCCGCTTGAAATTCTCCACAGCTACTTAATATTAATGAAGGTCGTTGGGAATTGTAAATGGGCCATATCGGATCAGATTTATAAATAGCTCCCACATAACCCGTCTCCCGATTTAACTTCTTGAGCGCCTGGAAGCCGAATTTTTCGTTCGATTTGGCTGAAATGGCTGCATGTAGTGTTCCGATATGACTTCCAATAACTATGTCAAGTACAGTCCAAATCGGTCTATAACCTGATATAGCTCCTATAAAAACCGATCTCCCAATTTGACTTATTGAGCCCCTGGAAGCTGCAACATTTATCCGATTAGGCTGAAATCTTGCATATAGTGTTGTGTTATGACTTCCAACAACTGTGCTGAGTACGGTCCAAATCGGTCTATAACCTGATATAGCTCCCATATAAACCGATCTCTAGATTTGACTTATTGAGCCCCTAGAAGCCGCAATTTTTATCCGATATGGCTGAAACTTTGCACGTAGTGTTTCTTTGTGACTTCCAACAACTTTGCTAAGTACGGTCCAAATCGGTCTATAACTTGATAAAGCTCCCTTATAAACCGATCCCCCAATTTTTATCCGATTTAGCTAAGAATTTTGCACACAGCGAGCGCGTGTGTCTTTGCAATGCCTCCGAACTTCTTTGCAGGCATTTAAAAATGTCTGCTGCAGACTTCTTACCGCCGCTGGGAAGTATTTGGTATTCAAATTTCTCGTGGGAAGCCTAAGGGAGCGGCTTAACCCCCAAAGCCCTCTTAATGAATATATAGAAAAATTATGAAAATTTGTGACTCAAATGAATTGAATTTGAGATTAGAAAACGAATCTGGTATCCAATTGTCTGGCCAAGTCTGAAACACTCTCCAAATCGGGCATATGTACCGCTCTTGGCAATATGGGGCTTCCAAGAAAGTTATAGTAAGTATGTGAGAGTAGAGCAAGAATTTGATATCTACTTTTAGGGCCACTCCAAAAATACCTCCTAAATCGTATATTTTTTTCTTCTGATAGGTCTCCTCCGCCTGGCGGAACACAAAGTTTTACAGGGTTATCGAAAAAACTACATTTTTCACAGTGTAGTTTAGTCAACAGTTCTGGTAAGAATGACAAGTGTAGTACTGCAGTGACAATTTTATAGAAATCTTCTATGAATATTAAGTTAAATGAAAATGTACCATAATAATTTGGTTGAACAAATTCCAAACACACCAAAGAGATTTTTTACATATTTTTCGCAATAATTGACTTAGGTTATTATTGCACAAAATCGATACCACAGTAAACAGTGCTAACAAATCAACATATTATTATCTTATAAAATGGGCAACACAAATAAAATACAATAAAACAAACAACTTTTAAAGAATCCGACGTTGTAGCAGATAACAATTACAAGATATGTAAAGTCATCATAAAAGTTGAAAATCTTTAACTAAAAAGCCAAACAGCCTAACAAAAAAAATAGTTTCAAAAAATATTGCCAATGAAGTTTCAGAATTCAAAATTGTGATCCGCTTAAAAATTACAAAAGCAACGCAAATAAATGTTACTTGTGGTCTATTTAAAAAATCAAATAATTAGTCATACTCATATAGCCATAACTTTTATTCTTTTTTTTAGATTTTGTTTCTCTCAATTTTTTGCAAAGTGTGCTTAGATATTTTTGAACTTCAGATGACGCTATAATCAACAAAAAGTCGTCTCGAAAGAGAAAAAAAAAATGAGAAAAAATTGGTTTGTTTACAATTTTTTTCAAAGCAGCATGAGAGACGCCAAACAATATTGAGAAAACATGGACGTATTTATTAGTCACATCTTTAATTGCCCTGAGATATTCTACTCATGTGCACACTGGGGTGTACCGACTGTCATAACTAAAACAAAAACAAATGAAAAATCAAACTTAAATAACATTTAATCTCAGTTAAAATAAATTAAAACAAGTAAGAGTGTGCTAAGTTCAACCGGGCCGAATCTTATATACCTTCCACTTTTGGGCAAATAATGATTATTGAATAAGAACTGTTATGCTATTGGAGCTATATCAAGTTATAGTCCGATTCGGACGATGAATGAATGCTGAACATTGTAAGTCAGTTCATTCGGATAAGAATTGCGCCTTGTACGGGCTCAAGAAGCAAAATCGTGAGATAGTTTTATATGGAAGCTGTATCAAGCTATTGATCGATTCGGACCTTATTAGACACGTATGTTGAAAATCATGAGAGAAGCCGTTGTACAAAATTTGTGTCAAATCGGATGACAATTGCGCCCTCTAGAGGCTCAAGAAGTCAAGATCCCAGATCGGTTTATATGACAGCTATATCAGGTTATATACCGATTTGCGCCATACTTAGCACAGTTTTTGGAAGTCATAACAAAACACCTCATACAAAATTTCAGTCAAAACGAATTAGAATTGCGCTATCTGGAGGCTCAAGAAGTCAAAATTCAAGATCAGTTTGTATGGCAGCTTTATCACAACGATAACGGCTTTTCTGAGGATGGCAAAATACGCATGGTTTGGGTGCCAGCCCATAACGGAGTAAGGGGGAATGAAAGTGCAGACGATTTGGCGGTGAAGGTAAGTTTACCTTTAAGTTTTTAGAGCTCACAACAAGCCCATTACTGGCTCAGGTGTGTGTCTATAGTGGCATAGGGCGGATTAATATCTGCACCCTTTTTTCAACGTAACCTAACCTATATCAAAACATGGACCGATATGGCCAATTAAAAATCACAACTGACCTATAGCAGAAGGAAGCATTTGCGCAAAATTTCAATTGCCTGGCTTTACTCCTTCGAAATTTAGTGTGCTTTCAACAGACAGACGGACATGGCTAAATCGACTTAGAATGTCAAGAAGATCAAAAATATCTATGCTTTGTTGGGTCTCAAATGTATATTTCGATGTGTAACAAACGGCATGGGCAAGTACAGCTCCCACCCTATGGTAGAGGGTACCCACCACCGAAGGATGGGCGTATATTTATTTTGTCATTCCGTTCGCAACACATCGAAATATCCATTTCCGATCCTATAACGTGTATATATTCTTGATCAGCGTAAAAATCTAAGACAATCTAGACATGTCCGTCCGTGTGTCCCTCTGTCTGTTGAAATCACGCTACAGTCTTTAAAAATAGAGATATTGAGCTGAAACTTTGCACAGATTCTTTTTTTGTCCATAAGCAGGTTAAGTTTGAAGATGGGCGGACTATATCTTGATATAGCCCCCATATAGAGCGATCCGCCGATTTAGAGTCTTAAGCCCATAAAAGCCACATTTATTCTCCGATTTTGCTGAAATTTGGGACAGTGAGTTGTGTTAGGCCCTTTGACATCCTCCATCAATTTGGCCCAGATCGATCCAGATTCGGATATAAAGGGTGATTTTTTTGAGGTTAGGATTTTCATGCATTAGTATTTGACAGATCACGTGGGATTTCAGACATGGTGTCAAAGAGAAAGATGCTCAGTATGCTTTGACATTTCATCATGAATAGACTTACTAACGAGCAACGCTTGCAAATCATTGAATTTTATTACCAAAATCAGTGTTCGGTTCGAAATGTGTTCAAATTTTGACAAATTTTGTTCAGCGATGAGGCTCATTTCTGGTTGAATGGCTACGTAAATAAGCAAAATTGCCGCATTTGGAGTGAAGAGCAACCAGAAGCCGTTCAAGAACTGCCCATGCATCCCGAAAAATGCACTGTTTGGTGTGGTTTGTACGCTGGTGGAATCATTGGACCGTATTTTTTCAAAGATGCTGTTGGACGCAACGTTACGGTGAATGAACACATTTCGAACCGAACACTGATTTTGGTAATAAAATTCAATGATTTGCAAGAGTTGCTCGTTAGTAAGTCTATTCATGATGAAATGTCAAAGCATACTGAGCATCTTTCTCTTTGACACCATGTCTGAAATCCCACGTGATCTGTCAAATACTAATGCATGAAAATCCTAACCTCAAAAAAATCACCCTTTAGCTGCCATACAGATCGATCTCTCGATTTAAGGTTTTGGGACCATAAAGGGCGGATTTATTGTCCGATGTTGCCGAAATTTGGGACAGTAAATTGTGTGAGGCCCCACGACATATTTCTGTAATTTGGATCAGATCGGTCTAGATTTGGATATAGCTGTCATATAGACCAATCTCTCGATTCTTGGGCCCATAAAAGGCGTATTTATTGTCCGATGTCGCCGAAATTTAGCACGGTGAGTTGTGTTGGGGCCTTCAACATCCTTCTTCAATTTGGTCTGAATCGGTCCAGATTTGGATATAATTACCATATAGACCGATCTCTCGATTTAGGGTCTTGAGCCCATAAAATGCGCATTTATTGTCCAATGTCACCGAAGTTTGGGACAGTGAGTTGCATTAGGCCACTCGACATCCTTCTTCAATTAGGCTCAGATCGGTCAAGATTTGGATATAGCTGCCATATAGACCGATCTCTCGATTTAAGGTGTTGGACCCATTAAAGGCCCATTTATTGTCCGATGAATCCGAAATTCGTTGCAGCGAGTTGTGTTAAGCCCTTTTACATATTTCTTCAATTTAGCCCAGATCTGTCCAGATTTGGATATAGCTACCATATAAACCGATCTCTGGATTTAAAGTCTTGGCCCCATAAAAGACGCATTTCTAATCCAATTTCGCTGAAATTTGACACAGTGACTTATGTTAGGATTTTCGACATCGGTGTCATATATGCTTCAGATGGGACTATATTCAGATTTAGCTACCAAAACAATCAATATTTTGTTCTACAAAAGTGAACAATGACTTGTACTTATTAGAGCACTTAATGTCCGTGCCGAATCTGGTCCAAATAGCACCATATTTCGATATAGCTGCTATGGGGGCATAAGTTATGCATTTTTCCCCAGACTATGACGAAAGGTGATTTACATATATACCCGAGGTGGTGGGTATCCAAATTTCGGCCCGGCCTAATTTTACGCCTTTTTACTTGGTTTGAAACATAAAAGCTAAGAAAAATTTCTTGACAATCAAGTTCTGACTTGTTTGCCAATTTTTATACCCACCACCATACGATGGGGGTATACTAATCTAGTCATTCCGAAATATTGATCTGAGACCCCATAAAGTATATATATTCTGGAACGTCTCCATATTCTGAGTCGATTTAGCCATGTCCGTCCGTCTGTCGAAATCACGATAGCGGTTGAAAGCGTAGGGCTAGCAGTTTACAATTTTGCACAGTGACTTCTTATTGATGTGGGTCAATGGGGATTGTAAATGGGCCATATCGGTTCAGATTTGGATATAGCTCCCATATAAACCGATCACCCGGTTTAACTTCTTGAACCCCTGGAAGCCTCAGTTTTCCGATTTGGACAAATGTGGAACAAAGACTTGAATTATAACATTCAACATCCATGCCAAGTATGATCCGAATAGGTATTTAAACAGATAAAGCCTCCATATATACCGATTCACCGATTTGACTTCTTGAGTCCGTAGAAGCCTAAATTTTCATCCGATTTGACTGAAATTTGCAACAAAGATTTGTGTTATGACTTTCAACATCCATGCCAAGTATGATCAGAAACGGTAAATAAATTGATATACCCCCAATATGAACGGATCCACGGATTTAACTTCTTGAGTCCCTAGAAACCGCAATTATCATCCCATTTGGCTGAAATTTAGAACAAAGACTTGTGTTATGACTATATGTGACAAGTATGATCTGAATCGGTCTATAAACAGATACAGCCCCCATACAAACCGATCCATGGATTTGAATTCTTGAGTCCATAGAAGACGCAATTATCATCCGATTTGGCTGAAATTTAGATTAAAGACTTATGTTGTGACTTTCGACATCCATGCCAAGTATGATCTAAATAGGTCTATAAAGAGTTATATCCCCATTTAAACCGATTCAAGGATTTGACTTCTTGAGCCCTAAGGCCTACGAACCCTCATTTTTCATCCTATTTGGCTGAAATTTTAAGCAAGGACCTACGTTTTGACTTTCATCATCCATACCAAGTATGATCCGAATCGGTTTAAAAACAGATATAGCCTCCCTATATAATCCGATCCACGGATTTGATTCTTAAGCCCTTAGAAGCCTGAACTTTGATCCGATTTGGCTGAAATTTGGAACAGAGACTTGTGTTATGACATTCAACATCTCTGACATCTCTGAGTATGATCTGAATCGGTCTATATACAGATATAGCCTTCATATAAACCGATTTCCCGGATTTGACTTCTTGAGCCCCTAGAAGCCTCATTTTTTATCCGATTTGGCTGAAATTTGGAACAAAGTCTTGTGTTATGACTTTCAACATCCATGCCCAGTAAGATCGAAATCGGTCAATATAAACAGATAAAGCCCCCATTTAAACCGATGCTCGGATTTGATTTCTTGATCCCCCAGAAGCCTCACTTTTCATCTGATTTTCCTGAAATTTGGAACAGAGACTTGCGTTATGACTTTCAATCCATGATCCCAATCGGTCTATAAACAGATATAGCCCCCTCATAAACAAATGCCTGGATTTGATTTCTTCAGCCCTTAGGAGCCAAAATTTTCAACTGATTTGGCTCAAATTTGGCCCAGAAACGTTCCTTATGACTTGCATCATCAGTGCCAAGATTTATCCGAATCGGTCAATATGGTGATAAAGACCCCCTTAGTACCGATATCCCGATATGACTTTTTGAGACCAAAATAATTGAAATACAAACTCAGTTAATAGAGGTAAATTTTTTGCTGAATCCTGAATCGTGGGTACCCAAGATTTGGCCCGGCCGAACTTAGCACGCTTTTACTTGTTTTGTTTCATATTCACAGATTGTGTAGTCCGGAGGGAATTATGGACTATATAGTTTTAAGATATTGCAAGGGAACGGAACCTCCCCCTAACACCAAAAGACAGCATCCAAACTCAAATCTCTCATTTGGAGAGCATCCTTTAACGTAGAGGATATACAAAATTTTCGAAATCCTTAAAAAAACTTATATTCAAAAATTTTTTTTTAAAACAATTAAAGGGTTTTTTTTAATAAATAAGTACAATATTTTATTTTATTTATTCTTAATTAAAATAAATATTATTATTCATTATTTTCTATTCTAAGTCTTTTTAGGCGCACTTGTTGCCATATTTTTTATTCTTTTCAAAATCCTAATATTATTACCGCTAACAAAATTTATTTCCTCATTCCAAGATTTCTGAACGGTTTCACTAATCCAGTCAAGGAAATTTCGTATTCTAGCATAAGCTGCAGGTTTTTCATTGGCACAGCCCGTACCATATGAGACAATGCCCTCAATGACCCAACCATAATGAGTGCGACGAGCCAAGGAACCACCAGAATCACCTTCACAACTATCTTTTCCTAGTTCTCCACCGGCACAAATGCGAGATTGATCCCCACGCAAACGACACTTTTCATCATCCACACAGACTATATCCACCAATCTTTTCTCCGAAGTAAAGTTTGCTGAAAAAAAATTGGAAAAAATGTTTTTAAAAAAAGTAAACGCTTATCTTATAAAAAGAGAAAACCTGTTTCCGAATGTCCCCAACCGCCTACGGTAAATATGGTACCACTTTTAGGAGCCTCCAAGTTGCTTATAACCGATGGCAAACATATAGGACTTATGGAAAAGGAATATTCCATACTTCGATCAGTCTTTAACAAGGCAATATCATTGTAGATCTTATTTTTGGGTGTTATAAAAAACTGATCATGCACCCAATGCTGTATGACATAAAAGCGCTTGAAAGGTTCAATGCAACTACCCTCCATATCACAATCTATCGGCGTGTCAACATTATGATCGCCAGCGCGTAGAGATTCTCTGAAATTTCAGATATTAGGAATTTATTGTAAAAAAGCTGAGTGCATGGTTGACGATACATAAAATGGTTGATGATACAAACAAATTTGGCCTGGCCGAACTTTACGCTTATACACACATTTTAATTACTTACAATTTTCCTGCAATTTCCTCTATTCCACCTTTAACACAGTGAGCAGCTGTCAAGACATATCGATGATTGAGAATATTTCCCGCACATGCGAATAACAGATAACCGGCAACTGAAAAGAAAAGAATATAAAGGAACATTAAACACAAATGAGAACCCTTCTCAAGGGAGATTTTTTAAGAGCTGAGAGTCGCACTTTATTGCATTATTTCTCAAAATCGGACGAACATATATATGAGAGCTATATCTAAATCTGAACCGATTTCGACCAAAATTCTTACATATTGTGGTAATCGTCTAGGAAAGCGCTGTACTTTTGACAAGATTGGTCAATAAATGGGCTTGCAGTGGCCATAGAAGTGAAAATCGGGCGATATATTGAGTTGCCCAAAAAGTAATTGCGGATTTTTTAAAAGAAAGTAAATGCATTTTTAATAAAGCTTAGAATGAACTTTAATGAAATTACCTTTTTTACACTTTTTTTCTAAAGCAAGCTAAAAGTAACAGACAGAAGAAAGAATGCAATTACAAAGTCACAAGCTGTGAAAAAAATTGTCAACGCCGACTATATGAAAAATCCGCAATTACTTTTTGGGCAACCCAATATATATGGGAGCTATACCAAAATCTGAATCGATTTATTCCAATTTCTATAAGCTTCGTCGCAAGGCCGAAAAACATACTTGTACCAAATTTGAAAACGATCGGATGAAAACTGCGATCTGTAGTTTGTACACAAATTATCATGGCATACTCTTTCCAACATTTCGGCCGGCATCTCACGAATCCAATGCGTCAATTGAAGCGGGCTTGTCTATGTAGGCATGAGCTTTAACATAGCCCCACAAAAAATAGTCTAAAAGCGTTAAATCGCACAATCTAGGCGGGCAATTGACCTGTCCCGACTATGAAATAAAATGTTCACCAAACTCGCCTCTCCATAAGTCCATTGTTTCGAGTGCTAAGTGGCATGTGGCACCGTCCGGTTGAAACCACATGTCACGCAAGTCAAGCCCTTGCATTTAGGGCAAAAAAAGTTGGATAACATCTCACGATAGCGCTCACCATTCACAGTTACGTTACGATTCGCATCGTCTTTGAAGAAGTACAGTCCAATGATGCCGCCAGCCCATAAACCCCACCAAACAGTGACTTTTTCTGGAGGCATTGGTAGCTCTTGCAATGCTTCTGGCTTAGCTTGACTCCAAAATCGACAACTCTGCTTATTAACGTAACCATTGAGCTAAAAACGAGCTCCGTCGCTTAACACAATTTTTTGATAAAGAAGTGGATCTTCGGCCAACTTTCCAAGAGCCCATTCACCAAAAATGCATATATGGCGGCTATATCAGGTTATGGACTGATTTAGACCATACTAGGCACAGTTGTTGGAACTGAAACCAAAACACCACGTGCAAAATTTCAGCCAAATCGGCTCAAGAAGTCTAATCGGGAGATCGGTTTATATGGCGGCTATATCAGGTTATGGACTGATTTAGATAAAACGTATCTCAGTTGTTGAAAGTCATTCCTCAGCGTTATGTGCAAAATTCCAGCCAAATCGGATAAGAATTGCGCTCTCTAGAAGCTCAAGAAGTCTAATCGGAAGATCGGTTTATATGGCGGCTAAATCGGGTTATGAGCTTATTTAGACAATGTTTGGCACAGTTGTTGGTAGTCATTCCTCAGCACATGTCAAAATTTCAGTCAAATCGGATTAGAATTGCGCCCTTCAAAAAATCAAGTCCCAAGATCGGTCTATATGGCATCTATATAAGGTTATAGACCGATTTGGATCGTACTTGGCACAGTTGTTGGAAGTCTTACCAGAACACCGCATGCAAAATTTCATCAAATTCCGACAAAAATTGCCTCTTCCCGTTTCTCATGAATTCAAATCGGGAGATCAGTTTATATGGGAGCTATTTGGACCGTTCATGGCACAGTTGTTGAAAGTCATAAAAAAAATACATGCAAAATTTCAGCCAAATCGAACAAAAATTGCGGTTTACAGGGTCTCAAGAAATCATATCGGGAGATCGGTTTATATAGGAACTTTATCTTAATCAGAACCGATATGGCCCATTTTTTATTCCCCAATTACCTACATCAATATTAAGTTTCTGTGCAAAATTTCAAGCGGCTAGCTTTACGCGTTCAACCGCTATCGTGATTTCGACAGACGGACGGACGGACATGGCTAGATCGACTCAGAACGTCGAGACAATCAAGAACATATATACTTTATGGGGTCTTAGACGAATATTTCGAACCCCCATCCAATAGTGGTGGATATAAAAACAAGTGAAAGTGTGTTAAGTTCGGCCGGGCCGAATCTTTACGGTGGGAAAAGTCACCGTGCAAAACTGCAGCCAATCCGAATAAGAATTACGCCATCTAGAGGCTCAAGAAGTAAAATCGGGAGATTGGTTTATGTGGATGCTATATCAGGTAATGGACCGATTCAGACCATATTTGGCACGTATGTTAAAGGTCACAAGAGCCAAATCGGATAAGAATTACGCTCTCTAGTGGCTCCAGAAGTCAAAATCCCAGATCGGTTTAATGAGGCTAAATTTGGAAGTATTTGTGCAAAATTTCAAGCGCTTCACTTCTACGAATGTTAGCGTGCTCTCCCGGACGGACAGACGGACGAACATGGCTCGATCGACTAAAATTGTCAAGGCGATCAAGAATCTATATATTGTTTATGGGGTCTTAGACCAATATTTCGATGTTTTACAAACGGAATAACGAAATTAGTATACCCCCATGCTATGGTGGAGGGTTTAATATATCTGTAGATTATACAACAAGGTCGTAAACATACAGCAGTTTAGGGCATGTATCACATACATCTTAAGGAGTTTAAAAGGACCAGCCCTTTGTGCTTTACTACACCCTAAAGTGGCTTTTTATACCCACCATCGAAGTATGCGGGTATATTTATTTTGTCATTCCGTTTACAACACATCCAAATATCCATTTCCGACCCGATAAAGTATATATATTCTTGATCATCGTAAAAATCTAAGAAGATCTAAATATATCCGTCTGTCTGTCCGTTCGTCTGTCTGTTAAAATCACGCTATAGTCTTTAAAAATAAAGATATTGAGCTGAAACTTTGTACAGAATCTTTTTTTGTCCATAGGCAGGTTAAGTTCGGGGACAATATTAGACATATAGCCCCCATACATACCGATTTGCCGAATTAAGGTCTTACGTCCATTTAAGCCACATTTATAAGACGGTTTCGCTGAAATTTTGAACAGTGAGTTGTGTTAGGCCTTTTGACATCCTTGTTCAATATAGCCCATACCGGTCCAGATTTATTTATAGCTGCCATATGGACCGGAGGCCACCGTAGCGCAGAGGTTTGCATGTCCGTCTATGACGCTGAACGCCTGAGTGCAAATCCTGGCGAGACAATCATAAAACTTTCAACGGTGGTTATCCCCTCCTAATGCTGGCGACATTTGTGAGGTACTATGCATTGTAAAAACTTCTCCTCAAAAGAGGTGTCGCGCTACGGCACGCCGTTCGGACTCGGCTATAAAAAGGAGGTCCCTTATCATTGAGCTTAAACTTGAATCGGACTTCATATATATTCTTGATCAGCATAAAAATCTAAGACGATATAGCCATGTACGTCCGTCCGTCTGTTAAAATCATGCTACAGTCTTTAAAAATAGAGATATTGTGCTGCAACTTTGCTCAGACTCCTTCTTTTTATACCCTCCAACATAGGATGGGGGGTATACTAATTTCGTCATTCTGTTTGTAACTACTCGAAATATTCGTCTGAGACCCGATCGATCTAGCTATATCCGTCCGTCTGTCCGTCCGTTCGTCCGTCTGTCTGTCGAAAGCACGCTAACTTCCGAAGGAGTAAAGCTAGCCGCTTGAAATTTTGCACACATACTTCTTATTAGTGTAGGTCGGTTGGTATTGTAAATGGGCCATATCGGTTCATGTTTTGATATAGCTGCCATATAAACCGATCTTGGGTCTTGACTTCTTGAGCCTCTGGAGTGCGCAATTCTTATCCAATTGGAATGAAATTTTGCACGACGTGTTTTGTTTTGATATCCAATAACTGTGCCAAGTATGGTTCAAATCGGTCCATAACCTGATATAGCTGTCATATAAACTGATCTTGGGTCTTGACTTCTTGAGCCTCTAGAGTGCGCAATTCTTATCCGATTGGAATGAAATTTCGCACGACGTGCTTTGTTATGATATCCAACAACTGTGCCAAGTATGGTTCAAATCGTTTCATAACCTGATATAGCTGCCATATAAACCGATCTTGGGTCTTGACTTCTTGAGCCTCTAGAGTGCGCAATTCTTATCCGATTGGAATGAAATTTCGCACGACGTGCTTTGTTATGATATCCAACAACTGTGCCAAGTATGGTTCAAATCGGTCCATAACCTGATATAGCTGCCATATATACCGATCTTGGGTCTTGACTTCTTGAGCCTCTAGAGTGCGCAATTCTTATCCGATTGGAATGAAATTTCGCACGACGTGTTTTGTTATGATATCCAACAACTGTGCCAAGTATGGTTCAAATCGTTTCATAACCTGATATTGCTGCCATATAAACCGATCTAGGATCTTGACTTCTTGAGCTCCTTGAGGTCGCAATTATTATCCGATTTGCCTGAAATTTTGTACGACGGATTCTCTCATGACCATTAACATACATGTTTATTATGGTCTGAGTCGGTCTATAGCCCGATACAGCTCCCATATAAATCAATCTCTCTATTTTACTTCTTGAGCCCCCAAAGGGCGCAATTCTTATTCGAATTGGCTGACATTTTACACAGGTCTCCAATGTATAATTTAATTGTGGTCCAAACCGGACCATATCTTGATATCGCTCTAATAGCAGAGCAAATCTTTTCTTATATCCTGTTTTGCCTAAGAAGAGATGCTAGAAAAAGAACTCGACAAATGCGATCCACGGTGGAGGGTATATAAGATTCGGGCCGGCCAAACTTAGCACGCTTTTACTTGTTTGTCCATAAGCAGGTTAAGTTCGGAGATGGGCTATACCGGATTATATCTTTATATAGCCCCCATATAGACCGATCCGCCGATTTAGGGTCTTAGGCCCATAAAAGCCACATGTATTATCTGATTTTGCTGGAATTTGGGACAGTAAGTTGTGTTAGGCCCTTTTTTATCCTTCGTCAATTTGACCCAGATCGATCCAGATTTGATCCTCCGATTTAGGGTATTAGGCCAATAAAAGCCACTTTTATTATCCAATTTTGCTGAAATTTCGTACAGTGAGTTGTGTTAAGTCCTTTGACATCCTTCGTCAATTTGGCCCAGATTGGTTCAGATTTGGATATAGCTGCCATATAGACCGATCCTCCGATTTAGGGTCTTAGGCCCATAAAAGCCACATTTATTATCCAATTTTGCTGAAAGTTGGGACAGTGAGTTGCGTTAGGACCTTCGACATCCTTCTTCAATTTGGCCCAGATCGTTTCAGATTTGGATATTGCTGCCATATAGACCGATCTCTCAATTTAAGGTCTTGGGCCCATAAAAGGTGCACTTTTTGTTCGATGTCGCCGAAATTTGGGACATTAAGTAAAGTTAAGTCCCCTGACATACTTCTGCAATATGGCCCAGATCGGTCCAGATTTGGATATAGCTGCCATATAGACCGATCTCCCGATTTAAGGTTTTGGCCCCTAAAAGGCGCATTTATTGTCCGATATCGCCGAAATTTGGGATCGTGAGTAGAGTTAGGCTCTTCGACATTTTTCTGCAACTTTGCCCAAATCGGTTCAGATTTGGATATAGCTGTCATGTAGACCGATAACTCGATTTAAAGTCTTGGCCCCATAACAGGCGCATTTATAGTCCCATTTCACTGAAATTTGACACAGTGACTAATGTTAGGCTTTTCGACATCTGTGTCGTATGTGATTCAGATCGGTTTATTTTTAGATATAGCTACTATTGGTCGAATATTTTGTTATACACAATTGAACAATGACTTGTACTTGTTAGTATTTGGTCCAAATCGGAACATATGTCGATATAACTGCTATGGGACATAAGGTATGCAATTTTCACCGGATTTTGATGATAGGTGGTTTACGTATATTCCCGAGGTAGTGGGTATCCAAAGTTCGGCCCGGCCGAACTTAACGCCTTTTTACTTGTTAATAATCCATTTAAAAACATTCGCCGAGGTCCATCAAAATTGGTTCAGAATCAGATATAGCTCCAACTTTGTACTTAGAGGGTTGGTGTAGGGTATTACACCTACAACTTTAATTAAGTTTGTGCTAATCTTTAGCACGAATCATTAAAATTAGGACAAACATTTTTTCAGAGCATGTTGTGCTATCTAACAGTAGTGAATTTCTGGTAAAGCTTTTTATATCTGCGGAACATCCTTACATCTGGAATGAAATGGGGTGTATCAGAGCACCACATCGATAGTACAGAGTCAAGTAGCCCATATTACAACAATGCTCTAAGGATGAGAATCTTCCGATTTTACCATATGATATATTGGGTTGCCCAAAAAGTAATTGCGGATTTTTTAAAAGAAAGTAAATGCATTTTTAATAAAACTTAGAATGAACTTTAATCAAATATACCTTTTTTACACTTTTTTTCTAAAGCAAGCTAAAAGTAACAGCTGATAACTGACAGAAGAAAGAATGCAATTACAGAGTCACAAGCTGTGAAAACATTTGTCAACGCCGTCTATATGAAAAATCCGCAATTACTTTTTGGGCAACCCAATATTACCCAATTTGTCTTCACGAGCCCCTAGTTAGCACAATTCTTATACAAATTAATGGGGAATGTTTCTTTTATAATGCAAGATTTTTAGAATTTTGCCAATCGACTTCAACAGGTGTTTATTAGTCTTAGTCATAACTTTTCCAAATTATTCACAAAACTCACCAGTTCTATATTCCAAATTAACCAACCAAGCAAATTCACCCAATTCAGCTTCTACACCACCATATACCTTATGACCTATGGATAGAGGACCACATTCTCCAGATTTTGGAAATAGTTGAATATCATTCTGCTTCTTGGTTTGTTTTTCCATATTTTTGTTAGTAGTCTTATCTTGTTTTATAAGATCTTCTATTTCACTTGGTAAATCTATCACAATGCTGTGTAATTCTTCGACATTATAACGAAGTTTAGGAGGTGGCTTGGGCCTGGGAGTTGTTGTCGAAGTTGAAGTAGTTATTGTTTCATCATACCCATCATCTGGGAATACTATGCTATTGCCAAAAGTACAGCAGATATAAGGTGGACGACCATGTCCGTAGAGGCAATACTGCATGCTGTACTGTTCAGCATAATCCTGGTAGCGATGACATTTATGGACCGAGATACATCTGCCCCAATAACCATAGGATCTACAAAGATGGGAGACTAAAACAAAAATGTTACCATTTGAATAGTTCATATTTGTATAAACTATAGTTTAAGCCCACCTCCTGGTATTGTTATTTTATTGTCATAGGAAAAACTATTTGGCAGGGCCATTAATATTATTAAAAACTTAAATGCTAATTTCATAATTTTTTGTTTTATTTTCTTTGCGATTAAATAGAAGTGTGCACTGCTTAGTTTGAAACGATGCACTTGAAATAAACGGTGATTGTATACTGAGTGGATATTTACAATTCACTCTCAATTTTAATAAATAATTTATATTTATAGTTGACTAGAGTTTTTATTGCAGTTATCCATGCAATTCATGTGAGTCACCTACTGCACTGACCCCAGACATGAATGAAATGATCGGCCGATAGTAGCCAACAAACGTAATTACAAGAAGATTGAATACTTTTCGCAAATAGTGGGATCATCATAAAATTTAGTCTCAATAAATTTCTTTTCTAAATGTTAATGAAATTCTTCCTAAAGAAAAAAATTCAATGAAATTGTCCACAAACAAAATTTTGCCGAGGCCTGGCCGCCTCCAAATTATTTTTCGAAAGAAAATATTTTTAAAGTCAAAACAGACTCACCAATTTTCACTTTCGTATCTAATTTTGTTTTTATTGACCAACCATCGCCCACCCGGACTTAATATTGACAAATTACCAATGTTTCAAGTTTCATTCTTAAAAGGTTGACGAAAAATTCGAAAACTTCCTATATATGGAGATATTTTCAAGCAGGTAAGATTTTAGTTACATCCGATTAGTCAAAAGGCTAGTTCCTGCAAAATGTAGGAAGTATTTGCCGTCGGTAGAAATTTATGAAAACTTGGACTTTACGGGTAGTAGCTTGTGTCAAGCTCCTAGTTGTATTGGGTTGCCCAAAAAGTAATTGCGGATTTTTCAAAAAAAAAAATTTTTTCTCAGCTAGTGACTCTGTAATTGCATTCTTTCTTCTGTCAGTTATCAGCTGTTACTTTTTGCTTGCTTTAGAAAAAAAATGTAAAAAAATATATTTGATTAAAGTTCATTCTAAGTTTTATTAAAAAAGCATTTACTTTCTTTTAAAAAATCCGCAATTACTTTTTGGGCAGCCCAATACAACCATATAAAAAATAGATTCCACACTACTGTTGAAGATCCTTACTTGTGTGTTATGTGAAATGTCACTGCGTATTAAAACTTTGTTGAGTTCAAGAAAGGCTCTTCTAGTCTTCTTGATACGTACGCGTAAGTCTGCTTCCGATCCTCCGTCCTTTTTTATTTTGCTGCCAAGATAGGAAAAGTCGTCAATGTATTCAATGATATAGTCGTTCATAGTATTCTGTGACAGATTTTCCTATCCTCATCAATTTGATCTTTGCTATGTTTATACTCAGGCCTTGGCAGCATTTTTATTCAATCCTTCCAGTTTTGCCTTTATGTGCTCGAGGCAATGCGCAAAGTGGCATATACCATCCCCGTAATCGATGTCGCCGAAGAAGTCGTTAATACCCCAGCATATGATATAGAGTGCCTCAACATTAGTTGCTTCTAATACGGAGTCTAATAAAGTTAATATTAGCGTCGGTGACAGGATGCAACCCTGCTAGCTGTCTTTTCCATTGAAACGGACTAAAACTACAGCATTCCTAATAAGTGTCACGATTTTTTCATGAATGTCCTTATTCAACAGCGTGCTCCACATTGAACTTCGTGTCGAAAGCACACGCTCGAAGCCGATGCATAAAAGGTATAGGTGTGTAGTAAGTCCTGCAGACTGTTAAATGATTACCCGCAGGGAGTTTATGTGTTCGGCACAATAACGTCCTGACCAAAAACCTACCTGTTCCTTCCTCAAAATGCTTTCAAATGCAGACGAAATACGCTGCAGTAAGACTTTCCCCATCACTTTATTGATTGCGGTTTAGCAATATAATCCCCCTCCAGTTCTAACACTGAGTGGGGTCTCCCTTTTTTGGGATTGTGACCATGATTCCCTTCTGCCATTCCGTGGGGACAACGTTTGTATGGCTGGCCTCCCTGATTATTGTGATGATCGCTTGAGCTATGTGGTATGCCTCATACCGCAACAGTTCAGGTATATAAAGGGTGATTTTTTTGAGGTTAGGATTTTCATGCATTAGTATTTGACAGATCACGTGGGATTTCAGACATGGTGTCAAAGAGAAAGATGCTCAGTATGCTTTGACATTTCATCATAAATAGACTTACTAACGAGCAACGCTTGCAAATCATTGAATTTTATTACCAAAATCAGTGTTCGGTTCGAAATGTGTTCAAATTTTGACAAATTTTGTTCAGCGATGAGGCTCATTTCTGGTTGAATGGCTACGTAAATAAGCAAAATTGCCGCATTTGGAGTGAAGAGCAACCAGAAGCCGTTCAAGAACTGCCCATGCATCCCGAAAAATGCACTGTTTGGTGTGGTTTGTACGCTGGTGGAATCATTGGACCGTATTTTTTCAAAGATGCTGTTGGACGCAACGTTACGGTGAATGAACACATTTCGAACCGAACACTGATTTTGGTAATAAAATTCAATGATTTGCAAGCGTTGCTCGTTAGTAAGTCTATTCATGATGAAATGTCAAAGCATACTGAGCATCTTTCTCTTTGACACCATGTCTGAAATCCCACGTGATCTGTCAAATACTAATGCATGAAAATCCTAACCTCAAAAAAATCACCCTTTATCAGGGCCGGCTGATTTGCCTTTTTTGAGTGAGACCAGAACGGTCTCAATTTCTTCGCAGGTGGGTGGGGCTGTAGATATATATCTGCGTGGGTTTCGGTGCACAGGGCGAGGCTTACGCTCTCGATTGGTGGTCCATCGGAGCTGAGCAGACCACGCCATTGCTCTTATTGCTGTTCGACTGTTGTTAATTCCGATCTGCCCTCATCTTTTATTATTGCCGAGGCCTTATATTGTTGCCGCTCATTTGACTCGTAGACGCCACGTATGTTTCCAATATAAGCTGCATTTTCGTCTTGTTCTGTCATTTTTATTGGCCACCTTGGCATTAAATTCTCCCATAACAAGTTTAATGACTCCTTTTTGTAGAGAGCTGTCACTGAGTCGAGTTGGGATACGATTGATCCTTTGTTTAGTCGTCATTGGGTTTGGCTGACGCGTAGAAGTGTACAATTGATATTTTGCGGAATTTTTAATTTAATCTTGCCGACGTGATGCCATAGAAGAGCTCGCTTTGCTTTCGGCGACAATAAAAGACCGATCCCACTTATTCGGAGGATTTCATTGCCTGAAAAAATTAAGTGGAAGCCACCTTAAAAATCCATAGTTCTGGATTTAGGCCATCGTACTTCACTTAAACCGAGGATGTCTAGGTTGTGATATCTCGTTCTAGGCTTGTAAAGCCTTGATGGCGGATTGGGCCATTGCGTCGGTACCTACTGTTGGGGTTGCCAGCAACCCTCTAGGCGGGGTTTTTTTGATGGTAAATCTTCTGACGATTTGCGAACGCCACTGTTGGCTATTTCCTTTGGGTCAACCGCTGTTCACCCTATTGCACGAACCCATCGTGATCGTATTCGTATCCATCCCAGCAGCGACACCGCCTGCTTATGCTAACTTGTTGGCTCGCTCCGCACATTTTATTTCTGCGGTACCCGTCATGTCTGTTAAACTTTCCACAATCCACCACCTGGGGAGGCGTCCGATGGGAGAAGTAGCATGGAACCCCGCACGGAAAAAAATTGGTAGTGTTTTTTATCCATTTCAAAATTACGGAAGGATTTTGAGAAATTTTCGATTTTGGATCACAGAGAAGTAGAATGGAACTCCGCACGGAAAAATTTGATAGTGTTTTTATCCATTTGAAAGTTACGGAAGGATTTTGAAAATTTTTTACAATAATTTTGGATCACAGAGAGGTACCCCATAAGATTTGACCTAACCGAACATAACATATTTTTATACCCACCACCATAGGATGGGGGTATACGAATCTAGTCATTCCGTTTATAACACATTGAAATATTAATCTAAGACCCCAAAAAGAGATCGGGATATAGAGGCGATCAAGAGTCTATAACTCTTGATTCTCTCGACATTATGAGTCGATCTAGTCATGCCCGTCCGTCTGGCGAAATCACTACAGCTTTCCAACGCTTAAAGCTAGACGCTTAAAATTTTGCATGGATACTTACTAGTGATGTAAGTCATTGAGAATTACATATGGGCCATATCGGTTTAGATTTGGATATAGCTCCCATATAAACCGATCTCCCTATTTGACTTCCTGAGCCCTTGGAAGCCGCAATTTTTGTCCGATTTGGCTTAAATATTGCAGACAGTGTTCTGATATGACTCCCACCAACCGTTCCAAGTACGATGCAAATCGGTCCATAATCTGATATACTTCCATATAAACCGATCTTCCAATTTGAATTCTTGAGCCCCTGAAAGCCAAAATTTTTGTCCGATTTAGCTTACATTTTGCAAATGGAGTTCTGTTATGACTTCCAATAACTGTGTCAAATACGGTTCAAAGCGGTCTATAACCTAATATAGCTCGCTTATAAACTAATCTCCCGATTTGGCTTATTTAGCCCCTGGAATCCGCAATATATGTCCGATTTGGCTGAAATTTTGCACGTAGTAATCTTTTATGACTTCCAGTATCTGTGCCAAGTACAATTCGACCTATAATCTGGTATAGCTCCCATATAAATTGATCTGCAGATTTGACTTCTTGAGTCCTTACAAGCCTCAAATCAAAAATTTTGCAGATAGTGTTCTGTTACGACTTCCAACATCTGTGCCTAGTACGGTCCAAATCAGCCTATTACCTCATATAGCTCCCATATGAAGCGGTTTCTCGATTATCCTTATTGGGTTCCTAAAAGCTTTAGTTTTTGCTGGCTAAACAGAAGTTTGGAAGGTAAAATAATGCCCTTCAACTTAATTTAGTTTGTATAAACTTTTAGCAGAATGCTTGGTGGTGGGTTCGCAATATTCAGGCGGCTGAACTTAGTAAGCTATTACTTATTACATGTTCAATTTGTTTAGTGTAAATGTAATCTCTTTTCAAAACTATGTCATTAAAAACTACAAAACTGTTTAAGGATCCAAACGGCACATGTGTCGTTTTTGCCGATTTTAATACCTTACATCGATCTCGACCCTAATTTGACTTTTAGAATTCATACTCAGCAAAAACTCTCATTACCAAATGACCAGAAAGGTAAGCTTATTCAAAAACTAGTAACTACTTTTTTTAGGCATCGTTTATAATAACTTTTACATGGAGATATCCTAGGAGGAAAGTCGTTCTGCACAAGCATACCAATAGTTCAAAAATAAGTATTTATGCCTAAGCATACAAGTTGTAAAAAAATAATGACATATTATCTCAGTTGAACGTTGGTAAAAAATAACTACTTAGACTCAAACATGATCTCGCCTTTCCCCGCCACCACGTTCTCAATGCTCAGTTTCTTTAAAGAAGAAACACCAACAAAATGGAGCTCATCAGCTTTACCCTGTAACGGACAGCACTCATGGGTATGAAATAAATTTGCCCGCAGTTTTTTAGTGGCATTTGTTATCAATACCAAGGTTGTAATAATGATTTTTTCTATTATTACAAATAAGTGCTTATTCTTGAGCTTCATCGAATGTTGTATGTAATGACATTTGTACTCCCGGTAACACAGATGGTATTCCTGTTGACAACTCATTATATTTTAGCAGCTAGTAAAACTTAGGATAATGAGTTATCCATTAGTTGACATGCCAAAAATAATGTCATGTACTTACCATGATTTTCCTGGGTATATAACTTCCCCATTTCATAGACTTTGTCAACAATTTGACACAGTGTTCGGAGCTTCTTTCATTTATTTCATACCATGTGTAATAAAACTCAATAAAAAATTCTCATTCCAAAACATTTTGTTGAATCCAATCCATAAAAGATGTAACACGCGTATAGACTGAAGGTTCCTCCAAGCCACATCCTCGACCATACGAAACAATGCCCTCAATGATCCAGATAAAAGGTGCCTGGAATAATTCCAGGTGGTGCAATCGAAATATACCACCCCCAGAATCACCACTGCATGTATCTTCTCGGAATCTGCCACCAGCACAGAGATGACTTTCGTCTACCGACAAGGTACAATTTTCATTAGCCACATAGGGTAAACTAACCGTTAATTTAACAGGAGAATATGAACCTAAAAAACACAGTGGATTCATTAGAATGTAGCAGTTGGTTAAAAATTTTATACTCACGACTTCCTATATGGCCCCAACCGGCGGCCGTTAATTTCATGCCTGGTTCCAAAGGTTTTAGTGTGGGCACCACACTGGGCAGGCATACAGGTGCCACACTCTTAGAATATTCTATATCCCGATCAACTCTCAACAGAGCAATATCATTCACACTACCTCTTTTGCCCGTTACTTTGCGATAGTTTTCGTGAGCGATTACCTTTTCAATGCCCAAATATTGAGGTGGATCTATGCAAACATATTCGTTGCAATCCTTAGCAGTATCGATGTTATGATCGCCAACACGAACGGAGACTCTGCAAAAAAGGGAATATGAAATATGTATTGGAGGTACAGTGTGCAAAATTCGTATTCGTACACCCATTAAAAACATAAAAAAAAATTATAAAAATTCATTATGTGTGTGTAAAGCAAACATCAACGGCCTTGTTTACAAAACTTAATGTAGATTTGAACCTAAACGTATATAAATATAACCAGTAAGGAAGGGCAAAAGTTGGTCGGTGCCGACTACATAGTACCCTAGACCTACCCTATAAGTACAATGTGGGACCTATACCCAATTCGGAACCAATTTTGATGGACCTCGGCGAGCAAATATGTTCAAACTGTAACAACTACGGTTGACAAATGACAACATTATGGCAAATTACCCAAAATCTGACGAACGTATATATGGGAGCTATATCTAATTCTGAACCGATGCCGAGCAAACTTCTCAGATAATGTGGTAGTCGTCGAGGAAAGCGTTGTGCAAAATTTTGGCAAGATGGATCAATAAATGCGCTTTCAGTGACTCTAGAAGTTAAAATCGGACGATGTATATATATGAGAGTTATATCTAAATCTGAACCGATTTCCACGAAATTCGCCAGTAATATTGAGAGTCAAGAGAAAATCCCTCCTGCCGAATTTTGAGAAAATCGGTTAACAAAAGACCATTTTTGCAATATTACTGCAAATCGGATGAACATATATATGGGAGCTATACCCAAATCTGAACCGATTTTGACCAAACTCTATGTACATTGTGGTAGTCATCGAGGAAAGCGTTGTGCAATATTTTGGCAAGATTGGTCAATAAATGTGATTGCAGTGCCTCTAGGAGTGAAAATCGGACGATATATATAAATGAGAGCTATATCTAAATCTGAACCGATTTGCATAAAATTCACCAGTAATATCGACAGTCGTAAAAAAATTCTTCCTGCCAAATTTCGAGAGAGTCGGTTAACAAATGACCATTTTATTGCATTATTACTGAAAATCGGAAGAACATATAAATGGGATCTATATCCAGATTTGAACCACAGATTTGTACCACAGCAGTGGTATAGGGTATAAAAATTAAATTTGTGTTTGTTTGTCGATTTGTTTGTTTGTTCCGCATAAACTCAAAAACGGCTAAACCGATTACCTTGAAATTTTCACAGATTGTGTAGGTTAGTCTGGATGGAAACATAGGCTTTATAGTTTTTTGATATCGGGAGGGGGGTGGACCCTCCCCCTTACCCCAAAAGTACTACCCAAAAATAAAAGTGGACCGATTAGGGCAATATGGGATTCAAATGAAAGGTATTCGGGAGTAGATTACGAATATGGTCAGGAAATAGAAATAGGGTTTATAATTTATTGATAATGGAAGGCGGCTGACCCTCCAGCGTTACCCCAAAAACACCACCCAAATTTAAAAGTGGACCGATAAGAACAATATGGGTACCAAATGAAAAGTATGCGGGAGTAGATAACGAATCGGGCATACAAATTCATGTCGAAGTATAGGGGGTAACCCCTCCCCCACAAAAACGCCCAAAATGGACTCATTAGCCGATCACGGATATATGGGACTCGGTTTGTTTGTTCCCTATAGACTGAAAAAAGGCAGAAACGATTTTCTCGAAATTTTCACATATTGTGTAGGTTGGTCTAGAAGGAAACATAGGCTATATAAATTTTCGGTATGGGAAGGGGGACGGACCCTACCCCTTATGCCAAAAACACAACCTAAAATCAAAAGTGGACCAATCGTGACAGTATAGGTATCAAATGATAGGTATTGGAGAGAAAATACGAATATTGTATTAAAAATTGAGTCTAAGTACCCATCGGGCCGGCCTAACCCCAAATGCAAGGTATTCGGGAGTAGATTTCGAATATGGCCACCCCTCAAAAACGCCATTTGACCCATTATGACTATATGAGACTTCGCTGAACCCATTATCGTAAAATTTTCATAGATTGTGTACGTTTGTCTGGATTGAAACATAGGCTATATAATTTTTAGACATCGGATAGATATCAATGAGTGCTTTCCGATTCAAGTTTAAACTCAATGATAAGGGACCTTTTTTATAGCAGAGTACGAACGGCATCGCGCAGTGCGGCATCCCACGCGTGGCATTGTACCTCGCAAATGTCGCCGATTTGTCCGATGTTCTCGCCAGGATTCGAACGTGTTCAGCGTCATAGGCTACAATGGCACGAATTCGATATCCGCATTCAGGGCGAAGTGTCCCCACCCTAAAAAGATATTAGAGAGTTAAAGAAGGCGCAGTGAAGCGGGCCCAGTTCAGCTAGTTCCTTTATATAACTGTCATATAAACCTATTTTAAGGCTTCATAAAGTTTTGTGAATAAGGCCGCAAATATATACAAATATCAATACATATACATACATGAAATATATCACAATAAGGATTAGATATGAAGTTTGGAAAAATGTGCATTTTAATGGGTTAACTGATTTGGATTAATCGTACTGTACATCGGCATTTCATGGCCTAAACTTACAATTGCCCCTTTTTAATTAGTATTTCTCCTGTCACACAGTGAGCTGCAGTCAGAATATATCGCTTGTTAATGATATTCCCAGCACAGGCCACTTCCAAATCTCCGTCATCTGAAAAATATTTTTCGTCAATTTTTTTTTGATAAATTTTTTAAAGCGAGTTAGTCTGCCATTAACTGAGGTGGTAGCAAGCTCGGCAGTGGGTTCAACTCCCACTGGAGGCCTACAGAAGTCTGCCGTTTACTGAGTCTTATTGAAAGGGGGTATACTAATCTGGCGATTGTGTTTGTAAATATTGATCTGATTGATTGATTGATCCATAAAGAATATACATATGTATATTCTTTATCGTCTCAGCATTCTAAATTGATCTAGCCTTTTCAATCGGTCCGTCTGTCGAAATCATAATAGCGGTCGAACGAATAAAGATCCAATTGATACTTTCAGATTTCTGTATATAGCTCCCATATTGAAAGGTCCTTCGACTTAACATTATGGGCCCCTCGAAACCGCAGTCATATTCCGCTTCGGCTATAATTTTGCACGTAATGTCTTTAACTTGATATAGCTCCCATATAAATCAATCTCCGGATTTGCGATACTGAGCCCCTGGAAGCCACAAGTGTCGTCCGATTTGGCTGGCCTAGCTTCCATATAAACAGATCTTCCGCAATATCTTCTACACTCCCCAATAAGCTTAAATTTTTTTGCTCATTTGCCAAAAATTTTGAAATTAAAGTGTACATATGTCCTATCGGAATTACAATGCAAACGCAAATTTGCCCATGAATATTCCATTAAGGAACTGGGGCAAACTTCTCAATGAGTACTGTCCGATTCAATTTTAAGCTCAATGATAAGGGACCTCCTCTTTATAGGCGAGTTCGAACGGCGTGCTGCAGAGCGGCACCTCTTTTGGGAGAAGTTTTTACATGGCAAAGTACCTTACAAATGCTGCCAGCAATAGGAGGGGATAACCACCGTCGAAAACTTTTCTGATGTTCCTGCCAGGAACAATATCTTTGGTAATAGAAGTTACATAGACTTCTATACGGATGGTTTCGAACTAGACGACTGGGTGGGCTTTGGGGTGTACGCTGAAGAGCTTGAACTGGTTATATCGAGAAGGTTACTCGACAACTGGAGTGTGTATCAAGATGTAATGTCATAACGACGATTGACATTTTTATTTTCTCTGGCAGCCAGGCGGCCGTTAAATCCCTGGAGAACGTAATTCTCAACTCAAAACCCGCTTCGACTGTCGCAGTTCTCTGAACAAGATGACCAAACAGTTCAAAATTCACCTGTTATGGGTTACCGCCCACAGAGATATCCCATCGAATTGAAGACCAGGAGAGTTTGGAAGACTACACACAAACAAAAATTCCTTGCACATCAAGGAAATTTTCGACAAGCAAACTTCTTTTGTGAAAAAACTTTGGACTTTCCGCTTGCAACACATTAAAATATACATTTGCGACCCTACAAAGTATATATATTCTTGATCGTCGTAAAAATCCAAGTCGATCTACCTATGTCTTTCCGTCTGTCCAACTGTTCGTCTGTCCGCCCATCCGACTGTCTGTTTAAGTCACGCTAGAGTCTTTAAAAATAAAAATATTGAGCTGAAACTTCGCGCAGATGCTTTTTTAGTCCATAGGCAGGTAAAGTTCGAAGATGGGCTACATCGGACTATATCTTTATATAGTCCTCATATAGACCGATCTGCCGATAAAAGGTCTTAAGGCAATTAAAGCCACATTCTAGTCTAGTAAGGACTCAAGAAGTCAAATCAGGAGATTTTGGACTTGGACCGTTGAAAGTCATAATAGAACACTTTGTTCAAAATTTTGTCCAAATCGCAAAAAATTGCGGCTTGTAAGGGGTCAAGAAGTCAAACCGGGAGATCGGTTCCTATGGGAGCTATGTCAGGTTATAGACCGATTCGGACGGCACTTAGTACAGTTGTTGAACGTCATAACGAAGCACCACATGCAAAATTTCAGCCAAACCGGACAATAATTGCGGACAAAAATTGCGGCTTCCAGGGGTTTAAGAAGTGGGAGATCAGTTTATATAGAAGCAATATAAGGTTCTTGACAAATTTAGACGGTACTTAGCACAGTAGTTGGAAGTCATAACAGAACACTACGTGCAAAATTTCAGCCATATCGGGAAAAAATTGCGGCTTCCAAGGGCTTAAGAAGCTAAATCGGGAGATCGGTTTATCTGGCAGCTATATACGGTTTTTGACTAATTTGGACGGTACTTGGCACAGTTGTTGGAAAATACCAGAACACTATTAGCAAAATTTCAACTAAATCAGACAAAAAGCAATATAAGGTTTTTGACCAATTTAGACAGTACTTAGCACAGTTGTTGGAAGTCATAACAGAACACTGCGTTCAAAATTTCATCCATATCGGGCAAAAATTGCGGCTTCCAGGGGCTTAAGAAGTCAAATCGGGAGATCTGGAGATCGGTTTATCTGGCAGCTATATACGGTTCTTGACTGATTTGGACGCTACTTGGCACAGTTGACTAAATCAGACAAAAATTGCGGCTTCCAGGGGCGTAAGAGGTCAAAGCGGGAGATCGGTTTATATGGAAGCTGTATAAGGTTCTTGACCGATTTGGGCGGTACTTGGCACAGTTGTTGGAAGTCATAACGGAACACTGCGTGCAAAATTTCAGCTATTGCGGCTTCCTGGGGTACAAGAAGTCATAACGGGAGATCGGTTTATAAGGGAACATTATTCAAATCTGAACCGATATGGCCCATTTGCTTCTTGAACCCTTACAAGCCTCATATTTTGTCCGATTTGGCAGAAGTTATGCATATGGCGTTCCGTTATGATTTCCAACAAATGTGCCAAGTACGGTCCGCATCGGTCCCATTTAAACCAGTCTCTCGATCATACTTTCTCTGTTATAAGAAGGTTTATTTTTGCTAGTTTGACAGAAGTTTTGGTATGTAGAATAAAGTTATGCCCTTCAACTTAATTTATGTTGTTGGTTACACCACATTTTCATGTTGATGTGGCGATCCTCGTCAAGCTCCTGTAAGTGAGCAAGCTCGTTCCGGTCCAAAAGACCGATCGCCACGGGAACAGTGTGGCCATTGGGTATTTAAAGGCGCCAATAACTCACCTTGCCATATCGAGCATCATAGGCACTCAGTATTTATGCAAGAGCCGGTGCCACCTGACCTCTCACTGAGACTCTCCGCTCGATACCGCTGATTGTCCGCGACTACCCATGCAGCTACTCCGTATGTAGTATTCCACTATCCGCAACCTGTGGACAAACAGCAGAACACACAGATCGGACCTCAAAGATCCAGCACACAGCCATCCTGTGCCGTGATATTTTGTATAAATTTTTAGCAGAATCCATGGTGGTGGCTTTTACTTGTTTTACGCTCTTTAGAACCCTTTATTTGTCTATCTTGCCTCTGTCCCTATTTTTTCGCCTGTTATAGAGTTACATTAAAATAGAATAAAAAACATATGCATGTTAGTTTGTATCTAAAGATGGGCGCGGGCGAATTTGATGCGTTTTTACTTGTTTTGTTTAAAGCTGCGGCTTTTGAATTGAATACGAATTATAATTAATACAAGTCCACCAAACATTTGATTAGTTATTATTCATTTACTCTAATTTTAATACAAAGATTGTGTTCATAATTCCGAAAATAGCTAAAATACTGGTAAATGCTGATTGTATTTGTGATAACATAACCAGTTTTAAAAGCCAACGGACAAACAAACATGGGCATAAGCCCCCCTGCAAAAATGGAAACTATGCCAAAGAAAATATTATTTAACGTAGTGATCCACCAACCAATCAAACTATGAAGGTCATGCAGTTGAATGCACCACCATTGTCCACCTATAAACAAAGAAAAACCTACTCACCTGTTTTATATTCCAAATTTGCCAGCCATGTAAAATCACCCAAGCTTGCCTCAGAGCCGCCATAAACGTTTAAAAACATTTTTGCAGATATAGGACCACATACACCAGGTCTTGGGAAAAGTTCACTATTCTCAAATCCTTTGAGAACGGGTACCTCATCATTATCTTTTTGTTCGCCATGTAAAATATCTGACTCATCATTCGTCATTGAATAAGTACTAGTCACTTTGCATATACAAATAGCCGAAATTATTAAGATTTTAATTAAAAGCAACCTGAAGCCAAGCATTGCGATTGATTTGTATATTTTAAGAAATTCTTAGAATGCTCTATACCTTGCCGTAGCTAAATTTGAACTGAAATTTGCCTGACTTAACACTTATTTTTTATAAACAGCAACGATACTAAGAGAACGAGTATAATCTTGTTGTTGCAATTTAAAATTTTTGAAATATTGATTTGAGATCCCATTTTGTCTGGTGCTCAAGCGGCATTGATTCCAAGAGATCACGAAGAAAATGTATCCAGTCCAATGATGCAACAAATAAATATAGGATTAAGCGTACAATCTTTTTTTGCGCACTTTAGGGGCTGAAGAAGTAAAATAGGGAGATCGGTTTATAGGGGAGCTGTATTAGACTATAAACCGATTAATGCCATATTCGACACGTATGTTAAAAGTCATGAGAGAAGCCGTTGTACAAAATTTCAGCCAAATCGCGCTCTTTAGAGGCTCAAGAAGTCCAGACCCCAGTTCGGTTTATATGGCAGCTATATCAGGTTATGGGACGATTTGAACCATACTAGATACAATTGTTGGAAGTCATAACAAAACACGTCATGCAAAATTTCAGTCAAATCGGATAAGAATTGCTCCCTGTAGAGGTTCAAGAAGTCAAGACCCCAGATCGGTTTATATGGCAGCTATATCAGGTTATGGACCGATTTGAACCATACTCAGCACAATTGTTGGAAGGCATAATAAAACACCTCATGCGAAATTTCAGCCAAATCGGATAAGAATTGTGCCCTCTAGCGGCCAATGAAGTCAAGATCCCAGATCGGTTTATATGACAGCTATATAAGGTTATGGACCGATCTCAACCATACTCAGCACAGTTGTTGGAAGTCATAGTAAAACACGTCATGCAAAATTTCAGCCAAATCGGATAAGAATTGTGCCCTCTAGCGGCTCAAGAAGTCAAGATCCCAGATCGGTTTATATGGCAGCTATATCAGGTTATGGACCAATTTGAACCATACTCAGCACAGTTGTTGGAAGTCATAACAAAACACGTCATGCAAAATTTCAGTCAAATCGGATAAGAATTGCTCCCTGTAGAGGTTCAAGAAGTCAAGACACCAGATCGGTTTATATGGCAGCTATATCAGGTTATGGACCGATTTGAACCATACTCAGCACAATTGTTGGAAGGCATAATAAAACACCTCATGCGAAATTTCAGCCAAATCGGATAAGAATTGTGCCCTCTAGCGGCCAATGAAGTCAAGATCCCAGATCGGTTTATATGGCAGTTTATCTGCTTATGGACCGATTTCAACCATACTCAGCACAGTTGTTGGAAGTCATAACAAAACACCTCATGCAAAATTTCAGCCAAATCGGATAAGAATTGTGCCCTCTAGCGGCTCAAGAAGTCAAGATCCCAGATCGGTTTATATGGCAGCTATATCAAAACGTGGACCGATATAGCCCATTTACAATCCCAACCGACCTACACTTATAAGAAGTATTTGTGCAAAATTTCAAGCGGCTAGCTTTACTCCTTCGAAAGTAAGCGTGCTTTCGACAGGCAGACGGGCGGACGGACATGGCTAGTTCGACTTAAAGTGTCATGACGATCAAGAATATATATACTTTATGGGGTCTTAGACGAATATTTCGAGGAGTTACAATTTCGATTCGATCGATTTCGCTGAAATTTGGGACAGTAAGTTGTGTTAAGCCACTCAACATTCTTCTTCAATTTCGGCCCGATCGGTCTAGATTTGGGTATAGCTGCCATATTGACCGATCTCTCGATTTAAAGTCTTGGACCCATAAAAGGGGCATTTACTGTCCGATTCTACCAAAATTTGGGACAGTGAGTTCTGTTAGGCCCTTCGGCATCCTTCTTTAATTTGGCCCAAATCGGTCCAGATTTGGATATAGCTGCCATATAGACCGATCTCTCGATTTAAGGTTTTGGGCCCATAAAAGGCGCATTTATTGTCCGATTTCAGCGAAATTTGGGACAGTGACTTGTGTTAGGCCCCTAGACATTGTTCTTCAATTTAGCTCAAATCGGTCTAGATTTGGATATAGCTGCCATATAGACCGATCTCTCGATTTAAGGTTTTGGGCCCATAAAAGGCGCATTTTTTGTCCGATTTCAGCGAAATCTGGGACAGTGAGTTGTGTTAGACATTTCAACATTTTTCTTCAATTTGGCTCCAGACCGATCTCCCGATTTAAGATGTTGGGCCCATAAAAGGCGCATTTATTGCCTCATTTCGCCGAAATCTAGGACAGTGAGTTGTGTTCAATTTCAATTTGGCTCAGATCGGTCTAGATTTGGATGTAGCTACCATATAGACCGATCTCCCGACTTAACAACTGCTTTGCATGCCATCAACGCACATATTTGCCGTAGCTGCAATCAGCGCAGGCCATGTGATAGGGCGCTCCTTGTGGTACTAAACATATCGAAAGCAATCGACAAGGCTGGTCACGAGGATGTAACCAACACGTCCCTTCAGCAAGGCCTGAAAAACTGGCTGCCGGATTATCTGTGTGATCGCCTGTCGTTTGTGAACTTTAGGGATAAGAAGTTGAAACTCCGTAGAGTGGAACAGGGAGTTCCCTAAGGCGGCGAGACATCACCAGCATTGTCTAACCTCTACCTATCGTACTTCAGCCGGCATTGAGATCGTATCATATGCGGAGGACAAAGGCGACACGTCCCTCTACCAAGGCCTGAAACACTGGGTCACGAATTATCTGTGTGTTCGCCTGTCGTTTGTGGAATTTAGGGATAAGAAGTTGAAACTCCGTAGAGTGGAACAGGGAGTTCCCCAAGGTGGCGAGATATCACCGGCATTGTTTAACCTCTACCTATCCCCCTCCAGCCGGCATTGAGATCATGTCATATTCGGACGATTGTACGATCCTCACCTATTGTTAACATCTGCTATATATATATATTGGGTTGCCCAAAAAGTAATTGCGGATTTTTTAAAAGAAAGTAAATGCCTTTTTAATAAAACTTAGAATGATCTTTAATCGAATATACTTTTTTTACACTTTTTTTCTAAAGCAAGCTAAAAGTAACAGCTGATAACTTACAGAAGAAAGAATGCACAGAGTCACAAGCTGTGAACAAATTTGTCAACGCCGACTATATGAAAAATCCGCAATTACTTTTTGGGCAACCCAATATTTATTAAACGTCTACCGCAACAAACTTGCCGCTTGTTTCGCCGCAAGAGATCTGAAGATAACTTTCAACAAATCCTCACCGACATTGTTCACTATTTACACACATGAGGTGGGTAAAGAGCTGAATGTGATAGTCAATTGCGTGACGATTCCGACCATCAAGTGACCCAAAGTTCTTAATATCACATTTGACAGCTCTTACAAATTCTACTCATATGCGACTTCAATTTGTGAGAAGGTCAAAAGTAGAAACAAAGTCCTCAAGTCACTTGCCGGCAGAACTAGGGTTACTGGCAAGAAAACCGTCTGGACTACGTACTAAGCAACTGGTCGGTCTGTGGTAAGCTATGTGACACGCATTAGATTAATATACTTATCTTTCGGAATGCTGCTCTTCAAATTGCAACTGGCTGTCTCCTCAGAACTTACGTGGCCCACCTTCATCATGACATAAAGCCGTTACACGTACGAATACGTAACGATGTGTGTCCCGATTGTGATCTGTGACGATGCGACCCACGTTACTCTGGACACATCCCACTTTAGTCGCAGAGTTCCTGGACCTGAATATTTAACAGTACCAAGCAGACGAAAGATAAAACAGAACACACTTCCACTACAACAACAACAACCAATATTTCGAGGTGATACAAAGGGAATGACGGTATAAGTCAGTAGGCCGCATCCTATGGTGGAGTGTATATAAATATTATTATGGTATAATTTCTCTCCCATTTGGCTTAAAAACAGTAAAATGGATTTTTTAGTGCAGATACAAAAACCACAACAAATCGGTCTAAAGGAAACACGCAACAGTTCAATGGCAAACATGTATTTTTATTTGTGTGGAACATAATGCAAGGGATTTGCCCTGAGACATTTTAGAAACCAAGATATTTTGCAAAAATAAATAATGAACATAAACTCTCTCTCGCCTTCTTGAGGGTATACATTTATAAGGGAGTTTTGCTCATGGCACAACATTGCGCTCAATCCAATCCAAAAACGAAGAGACACGCGTATACACAGAAGGCTGCTGCGTGCCACATCCTCGACCATACGAAACGATACCCTCAACGAACCAAGCCTTGCCAAAAGATCGATATATGCCACCACCAGAATCACCACTGCAAGTATCTTCGCGGAAAATGCCACCAGCACATAGGTGACTTACATCGACAGCCAGGGGACAATTCTGATTAGCCACATAGGGCAACTCAACCATACGCTTCTCTGGAGAATATACACCTAAAACACAAAGAGGTGAATAGTGATATCCCTTCGCCTAAAAAATTTAAACTTACGATCTCCAGTGTGGCCCCAACCGGCGGCCACTAATTTCATGCCTGGCTCCAGCGGTGGCAAAGTGGGAGCCACACTGGGCAGACATATGGGGGCAACACTGGATGAGTACACTATATTGCCATCCAATCTCAGCAAGGCTATATCGTTGACACTCTTTTTGCCCTTCACATAACGATAGTTTTCGTGCACTATGGTCTTCTCAATGCCAAAATATTGGGGTGGCTGTAGGCAAAATTGATTTTTGTTACAATCATTGAGCGTGTCAATATTGTGATCACCAACACGAACGGATATTCTGTAAAATAAAAAAAAATAGGTTGCCATTTGTATACAAAATCTGCTCCTTCAAATAATTACAATCGTCCTTTTATCCTTATTATATCCCCTGTAACACAATGGCCTGCTGTTAGGATGTATCGATGATTAATGATGTTGCCGGCACAGGCGATGACCAAAATATTTCTGTTTTCTAAAAAAACCAATATTTAAATTTTATTTGCAATAAATTTAAGGGACATTTTATAATTTATAGAAATTATTGTAAAAATAAAGATTCTGTGATTTTATTGTTGACCTTTGGAATTTTATAACTTTTCTTATTGATTGGCTCGAGGTCATCGAACAATTTACAAAAACAGGTGTTGGTGTTTTATTAAATTGTTTTATTTGTAATTTTTACCAACATTTCGACCACCGCGGGTGATCTTCATCAGGGTCGACAACAATCGACAGCGCACAAGTTCGACTAAAGCTCTCTCATTTTTGTCTGTATTTTTGCACCAAATTCCTGTAAATTTGAGCACAATTATCTGTGTCTTTCTTAAAGTTCATACGTTTGTTTGTAGGGGTGTCAGCTACCAAAGAAATAAACATCAAACCGATGGCTTTGGTGCAGGCACATCCTACTGCAGAGACAAAGAAGGAAATCTGGTAACTGACACAGATAACATGCTGAGGATATGGAGAGAACATTTTGCCCAACTGCTAGTGTCCGACGTTGGCGGCGAAGAGGATACCGCAGAACTAATCAATGATGATAGTTAATCTCCTAGTCAGAATGAGGTCCAAGTAGCAGTGACCCAACTAAAGAAAAACAAGGCAGCAGGAGCCGACGGGTTACCTGCTGAACTATTTAAGACCGGAGGCGACACGCTAATAAGGCGTATGCATCAGCTTATCTGCGCGATCTGGCTAGAAGAACGCATACTCGATGATTGCAACCTCAGCATACTATGTCCCGTACACAAGAAAGGAGACAAGACAGAATGTGCCAACTACAGAGCATAAAGTCTTCTCCCCATCGCATACAAGATACTCTAGAGCGTACTGTGTGAAAGATTAAAACCTAAAGTCAATGAGATAATTGTGCCCTATCAATGCGGCTTTAGACCTGGTAAATCCACCCTAGATCAGATATTCACACTGCGCCAAATCCTGGAAAAAAAAACCCGAGAAGGACAAATCAACACCTACCATCTCTTTGTTGACTACAAAGTCGCCTTCGATACTCCTTTCGTGCAAAGGTATTTCAAGACATGTCTGAGTTTGGTATCCCTGCAAAATTTATAAGACTCTGCAGGATGACACTTGCTGATACGCGTTCCGCAGTAAGAATATAAAAGAATCTCTCCGAACCATTTAATACCAAACGAGGTTTCAGACAAGGAGACAGCCTATCGTGTGATCTCTTTAATATCCTGCAGGAGAAGATTATAAGAGATACAGATGTGAATAGATATGGCACACTAATCACAAGAGAACACATGCTACTCGCCCATGCCGACGACATCGATATCATAGGTCGGTCACCGGAAGTAGTAACTGCAGCCTTTGAAAGAATCGAAAGAGAGCCAGTGAAAATGAGTCTAACAGTAAATGGAGATAAGACGAAATGGATGGTTTCAACTTCCAAAAAGCCTTGCACAACCAAGCAGACAATGAATTGGGAACCACAAGTTTGAGACGGTCAGTAACTTTATCTATCTCTGCATCGCCGTAACCGAAACGAATGACACCAGTTTTGAGATTAAGCGAAGAATAATACTGGCAAACAGATGCTACTTTGGACTAAGTAAACAGTTTAGAAACAAAGCCACCTCTCGACATACGAAGATTACACTATACAAGACACTGATACTACCCGTGCTGTTATATGGTTCTGAAGCATGGGTACTTGTGCAAGCAGATGAGGCAGTGCTTGGAGTATTTGAGAGAAAGATTCTTCGCAAAATATATGGACCTGTTTGCGTTAATGGAGAATATAGGCGACGTATGAACCACGAGCTGTAAGAGCTGTATGACGACGATAGCATAGTTACACGCATCAAAATACTACGGCTGCGTTGGCTAGGTCATATTGTCAGAATGGATGAAGAAGCTCCAGCAAAGTACTCTTTTGAAGGCAAACACGGTGGTACACGCAAACCGAGAAGACCAAAAGCCCGATGGAAAGATCAAGTTGTGAGAGACACCTCGAAACTTGGTGTCAGAGATTTTAGAATGAGCGCAGAAGATAGAGGCGTTTGGAGCGCTATTCTACGTTCGGCTAGTGGAACAAATATTCTGTCATTGCCAATTATAGTAAAAAGTAAAGTAAAGTCAATAATATGTAACATTTCTAATGTAAATCGTCTTTTGTGATTGGATTATTGTGCTAATATGTCTACGTCTTTCAAATTTGGTGTATGACCTGTTAAAGTGCAATGTGCTGCAAGTGCAGTTTTTTGTTCTAAAGGTTTGTCTATCATTTTCTGGTCAGATTTGTGAGATGATAATCGAGTTTTTAATTTGGTTTTGGTTGTTCCTACATATGTCATCCCCGTTACATTGAATCCTATAAACTACATTTAATTTGTTCTCCTTTTTCATCCTTGATTTAGTCCTACTGAATACATTATTTAGTGTGTTGCGGCTTTTTAAAGCAAGTTAGAATTTTTCCCTGTTGTATATATTGGAAGTGGTAAGCCTTTCCGAAAACCCTGGAATATATGTCGTTTTCTTGAAGATTTTTTTGTGTTGGTTCAATTTTTTTGTTCGGTGTTCTATTCTTGATGAATTGTATAAGGTCCTTAATAGCTTTGCTTGGGAAGTCATTTAATTGAAGTATTTGTTGAATTTTTCTTTCTTTCTCTTGATGATATATTGGGTTGCCCAAAAAGTAATTGCGGATTTTTCATATAGTCGGCGTTGACAAATTTTTTTACAGCTTGTGACTCTGTAATTGCATTCTTTCTTCTGTCAGTTATCAGCTGTTACTTTTAGCTTGCTTTAGAAAAAAAGTGTAAAAAAAGTATATTTGATTAAAGTTCATTCTAAGTTTTATTAAAAATGCATTTACTTTCTTTTAAAAAATCCGCAATTACTTTTTGGGTAACCAAATAAGTAGCCGTATTTATTTTTATTCTGCTCGCATGATTTGAATTATATGAATTTTGAGTCTCCCAGATGCTGTATCTTTTTGATACCAATTTAATTTTAACTTATTTTGATGTCAGTGGACGACGTTGTCAAGATATGGCAATTTGTTGTTTGATTCACATTCCATTGTGAACTGGACATGTGGGTGAAAGGAATTAAGAATTTGTAGAGTACTTTCCACTTCCGTTCTTTCTAATACACAAAATATATCGTCCACGAATTTGGTCAGAAATCTTGGTTTTCTTGTCATTTTCTCAATTGAAGCGTCTACTAAGGTTTCCATTACAATATCGGCGATTATCGGAGAGATGGGCGAACCCATTCGCATGCCTTTCTTTTGCTCATTAAATTTCTCATCGTATGTAAAATATCTAGAATCCTTTATGCACAATGTTAACAATTCTATAAATAAATCCATTGGTATCTTTGTGTTCTCCTGGATGTCATTCCATTTTTCGGTTATAGTGTTTATAGCTAAATTAACCGGTATGCTTGGAAATAGAGACACAACGTCGATAGATATTAATATCGCATTGTCTCTGTTTTCCTAGTCATTGATTTTTGATTTGAATTCTATCCCGTCTTTTATGTTGTATTGTGAACCTCAAGTTATTTAATACGTCTGTTAGATATTTTAATTATCGATTAATTCCCAAACATATGGACATATGTTTGGGAATTAATCGATGAACAAATCGGCCTGAATGGTGTTCCCTCCTTATGGATTTTGGGTAAACCATAAATTCTTGGGACAATCGCGGTATAATTCGTCAAAAGGTTTTTGTTGGTTGCAAAATGCAAATTTTGCCAATGAAAATTCCACTAAGGAACAGGGACAAACTTCTCACATATCAATGAGTGCAGTCCGATTCAAGTTTAAGCTCAATGATAAGAGGCCTCCTTTTTATAGCCGAGTCCGAACGGCGTGTCGCAGTGCGACACCTCTTTGGAGAGCAATTTTACATGGCATAGTACCTCACAATGTTGCCAGCATTAAGAGGGGAAAACCACCGCTGAAAATTTTTTTCTGATGGTCTCGCCAGGATTTGAACCCAGGCGTTCAGCGTCATAGGTGGACATGTTAACCTCTGCGCTTATTATATTCATATTGAATAATTTGTCTACTAATTTGTTATTTTTTGCCTGTAGTCCTGAAGTGGGATGACTTTTTAGATGTTTATATGTACATGTCCCCTAGTATGCTTCGCATTTTTGTATCGTAGTCATTTTTTTGCAATGCTACGGTTTTGCCTCCTTTATCTGCTGACAAAATTAAAATGTCTTTATTAGCCTGTAAAAAAAGTCACGTTTCCCCCACTGTGTCAAGTATGAATGTCTCTCGCATGTTTATCTTTTCTTTTTTCAAGTGGTCGTGCATAAGTGTGACTGGATTTATTCGTGTATTTTCTTGTTGCTCTCTGTCCTCAATTGTTTGAACGCACTCTTCACCTTCGGCCAATACATCAAACAATGGAAACGTTGTTGTTGTTGTTGTAGGCAACGCATATTCAACGTTGGATGGGATGTTCTCTTGGGTTTTGTTAACCAACCAATCTCTGTTGTGTTTGCAGTCAAACATTGTTTGTTGTTTTTGTCTCAAACTTTGCAATGTGTTGATGTGTGTTGTTTTGATTTTGTCACTGTGTGCGTTGCGTATAATGCTCTCACTTTCAAAAATAGTGATAAATCCTCTCCGTCCATGAGATTGCTGAGTCGATCTCTCGCTTGTGTAAGTATCATGGTGTTTGTATTCAGTTGATGGTGATTGAATTGTATGAGTAGTTTTAGTATTTTGATGTGAAAAATTGTATAAGTGTGTGTCTAATGCTCTCGCAAATTTAGGTGGCAATTTTTTGTTTGTGTTAAATATGTTGTATGCTTTTATTGTTGTGTTAGAAATAAGGTTTGGTATGATTGATACCTGATTGCACTTAATGAGGAATGTTGCTGTTGATTTTAGGGATTTTTAGAAAATTTTCTCAAAATTAAATATTTTAGAAAAAAAATTAACTTTCTAAGAAATTGAATACCATAGAAGTCATTTATTTGAAGACCCCTTCTTTACCTTAAGTAAAGGTTTCCTTATACACTCTTTGGAAATTTTTTTTACATTTTTCTTTGCTTACCCTTTTTATACTCCAAATTGGCCAGCCATGTAAAATCCTCCAGCTCTACCTCGGTACCACCATATATGTTATTCTGGGGTTTTATGGGACCACACACTCCAGGTCTGGGTAAAAGATCACGTTTTTCATTTCCATTGCCTGGGCCTGATTTGTTGGTAAGATTCTGACCAACAGGCTTCCGCCCACCATATGGTATGTATTGCTCATCACCCGGAAATATTATGCGTCCATATGGAGACACATTGTAAATACAAAAACTCAGAATAACAAGGAGTTTAATGGCATTTCGTTTTAATCCATACATTTTTAATAGACTATTAAATTTCAAGATATCTTTCGTATGTTCTTTAATATGCCCGTGCTGAATATGAACTGAGATTTACACAATGTTATTTTATCAATTTATTTGATTCATTGGTCCACAATCTCCACGATTGTCGTGTGTTAATGCGGTTAGGTTTTTTTTAAGGCCATAATAATTATTAATGCATATTACTTTGGGAAATTCTTATCTTATATATATAATTAAAACAAGTAAAAAAGCATTAAGTTCGGCCGGGCCGAACTTTGGATACCCACCACCTCGGATATACATGTTAACCACCTTTCTTCAAAATGCGATGAAAAACGCATCATTTATGAGCCCATAGTAGCCCGCTTTGGACCCAACTCGGCACGGATTTAGAGTGGTCTAATTAAGCTATATCCACCTAACCTAGGTTTTTGGAAGTCCTACTCTAAAAAGGGGGTATCAAAAATGGGGGTAGCGAAGCAGACCACCGGAATGCAATGCAAATTTCCAAATTTTGCCCATGAACATTCCACTAAGGAACAGGGCCAAACTTCTCACATATCAATGAGTGCAGTCCGATTCAAGTTTAAGCTCAATGATCAGGCCGAACGGCGTGCCGCAGTGCGACACCTCTTTGGAGAGAAGATTTACATGGAATAGTACCTCACAAATGTCGCCAGCATTAGGAGGGGAAAACCACCGTTGAAAATTTTTTCTTATGGTCTCGCCAGGAGTCGAACCCAGGCGTTCAGCGTCATAGTCGGTGGCCTCCAAATTATCATGGTCAGCAAACATGTCCTATTTGGGTGTTGTTGTGGGGGTGGGATGTCCCCTAGACTTTTGGTCCCGAATGTTGATATCAGATTCGCAGTCTACTCCCAAATAACTTTCATTTAAGCCCCATATTTCCATAGTCGGCAAACGTGACCAGTTTGAGGGATGGGGCGACCACTCAATAACTTGACCTGAAAATATATATCAGACTCGTGTTTTATTCCAAAATATCTTTTATTTGAGCCCCATGCAATGGTCAGCAAATACGTCCTATTTGATTGGTTTAAGGGGGTGGGATGGCCCCATATACACCTTTTCCCCAATATTGATATCAGATTCGTGCTTTACTCCCAAAGACCTTTCATTTAAGCCCCACATTGCTATGGTCGGAAGTTTGTCCTCTTTGGGGGGTGTTCTTAGGGAGAAGCGTCCCGCCAAACACTCACAAATCCCACTTTTATCCCACTTTTTGGTGCCAAAATGTACGAATTTTGAATGGATTATTTGGTCACCCATTATATATTTTCTTCTTGTACACACATGGAAAATTTCAGAACTTTAGCTACAAGGATAGTACCAAGTGGTTCCAAAATATATGAGTTTTGAATAGATTATTTCGTCACCCATCATAGTTTTCCTAGTTGTAGCTGCATGCCAAATTTCAGACCTCTAGCTTCATCTGTAAAGAAAGTACCAAATGGTACCAATTTTGGTACCAAAATGTATGAATTTTTAACAGATCATTTAGTCACTAATCGTATATTTTCTAATTATACCTATATGCAAAATTTCCGACCTCTAGCTCCTTCTGAACAGAAATTACCAAATGAAACCAATTTCGGTACTAAAATGTGCGAATGAGGAATAGCTCACATGCCAAATTTCGGACCTCCGGCTCCATCTGCACAGGAACTACCAAATAGTACCAATTTTGGTACCAAAATGTACAAATCTTGAAAAACCCATTTAGTTGTCCTTCATATATTTCTGAGTTTTACCTACATGCCAAATTGCAGACCTCTATCTCCATCTGCACAGAAAGTACCGAATGGTACCAATAGTATTACCAAAATGTACGAATTGCAAAAAAATCATAGTCGCCTATCATATTTTTCCTAGTCGAACCTGCATGCCAAATTTCAAACTTCTAACTCCATCTGTAAAACAAGTACCAAATAGCACCAATTTTGGTACCAAAACGTACGAATGTGAATAGTTCATTTAGTCACCCATCATATATTTCCTAGTTTTACCAACACGCCAAAATTCAGACCTTTAGCTTCATCTGTAAAGAATGTATCAAATGGTACCAACTACGTTTTCACGCGTTACCAGTACTATTTTTCTACTTATTCTTTTCACCCTCATCCTTTAGCACCAGATGTCTTTTAAGTCAAATTTCAAAATTCTACCTTTATCCAACCGTCCTGTACAAAGTTCACCCATTTCGTAGCTTTTTGATACTTTTTTAGTACCTTAATGTAAAAATTTCCGAAAGCTCTTATTGTCACCCGGTATCTGAATAACCTCTATCATTGGTCCAGTAAAGGGGCATTCTTAAGACAGCATTGAGTTTCCTGTCACTGTACTGCCTGACGTTTTAATATTAGGATCTTTGCCTATCCAGTCTTCCGAGTCTTAAAAAAGTCGGTAATGGTTCCACCGTCGGCTTCTTGTTGGCTAGCCTATATTGAGTCTTTTTTCCTGCACTGCCTGATATTCTATTATTAGGATCTTTGCCTATCCTAGCTTCCAAATCTTGAGTAAATGGGCTTCTTGAGGTGATGATCCCATCTTCGGCTCCCTGTTCGTTAGGCTGCATTGAGTTTCCTGTCACGGCACTGCCTGACATCTCAATATTAGGACCTTTATCTATACTAGTCTTCCGAATGTTGAGAAAGTCGTTGATGCTTCCATCGTCGGGTCCCTGGTCGTTAGACTGTGTTGAGTCTCTCGTCCCTGCACATCCTCATGTTTTTGTATAAGGATCTTTGCTTTTCCTAGTCTTCCCAATATTGATAAATCGGTTATTGTCTCGTCGTCGGTCCCCTGTTGGTAAGACGATATTGAGTGTCCTGTCACTGAACTCAACTGGCTCAATATGAGGACAATTGCCTATCCTAGTCTTCCCAATCCTGAAACAGACGGCCTTGCTCCCTTAGCACGCCATGCCTTCAGTCTTAGCCAAACTTGTCACAGAGACTTGAACAATGCCCACCACAAGCTGAATCCTTCCTCCTTCTTCTCCCTGTGGAAAACCACGACCAAATCTTGGTTATGCTTAATTAAGACTTTTATCTTGCGTTCCGTTGCAAATTTGTCGCCCTCACCCTTGATGAAGACTGTCGCCTTTGTGAGCTGGTGGATCTCCATCTTTCTCACAAGAACTAGCTTTGCGCCCCAGGGAGTGTGTTTACTTCCAACGAGCTCTTTGACGGTATCAATACATTCTGCTGACCCAAAGCGCAGCTTTAAGATGTCCCCTTTATAATCTCAGCTTATAATCTGTATGGGTGGACCCCCTTCTGAGTTCAACACATGTTCGAAAACCCGTTCGTTTACCAGATGCTCAATTTGCGATCGATGATCTATGGGAATCCTAACGGATGCACTGCCGATATTGATGACTGCATAAGTCATCTCACCTCTACTGTGCTTTATTCCCGTTATTGACGTAAGAGGCCGGCTCCTTATCTTTCTCAGTGATCATCTTCCCCTTCCGTATGGCTGTGGCATCCTTTTGGAATTCATAGTCCTCCATGAAGACTCAGGGGCCGTGCGCGCTCTCTTCGTTCCTGTTCCGATTTTGTTACCCTCCGCAGGACACTCTATTGAGTCTTCATTGCAGGAGGACTGGCTTGGTTTTCCCAGAGTACTTGAAAGCGCGGTGCACCTTTTCTTCTTCAGCATTTTCGCAGTGTTATGCTCTTCGGGAAATCTGATTCTCTTTTCAGCTTGCGCAGAAGTGCCTGGAATGTCAGTTCCATCCCTTCCACCATCCTGCACTTTCGCCCGATTGCGCTGTCGATACCTACTCCTCTGTCCCCTTCATCATGCCTGGATTGCTTTTTCGGTCTTCTTGTGAGGTCTTGGTTTATCAGTCCCCTCCTCAATTGTAAGCCTAACGACTGGTTGTGCGCTTGAAGCATTATTCTCAGCTACAGGTGCCACACCACACCTATAGGAAGGGCGGAGGACATCATGCTACGGTCTGATGCCACCACCGCAGCTGTTGGGTCTTTGAAATCCATTTTAGCTTACTCCTGAAAGGCTTTGAATATTTTGCGTAATAGGTACCTATTCCGAAATACGGATATTTTTCTTCGAGGAGCAACATGAAAACACGTCCGCTCCTCTCAATGATTAATGTCATATTCCCCATTTTTACTAACAAATATCTCTGAGTGTATTGGCAAAAATAGAATCGGCGCAAAATTCCATCTAATTATCTCAATTTTTTAAGACGTTGCGTGATATCAACCGACAGACGGACAAACATGGCAAGATCATCTTAGATTTTAACGACGATCAGGAATATACAGACTTTAGGGTCGCAAATGGATATTTCGATGTGTTTCAAACGGATTGATAAAATGAATTTACCCCCATCCTTCGGTGAGGAGTATAAAACAAGTAAAAGCTTGCTAAAACACGTCTCGCAAAATTTCAGCCAAATTGGATGACAATTCCGCCCTCTATAGGCTCAAAAAATCAAGATCCCATATCGGTTTATATGACAGATATATCAGCTTACGAACCGATTTGAACCATATGTAGCACAGTTGTTGAAAGTCACAACAAAACACATCAAGCAAAATTTCAGCCAAACTTTGAATTGTGCCCTCTAGTGGCTCATGAAGTCAAGATCCGAGATCGGTTCATATGGCAGATATATCAAAACATCAAATCCGATATGGCCTATTTACAATCCCAACTAACCCACACTAATAAGAAGTATATGTGCAAAATCCAAGTGCCTAGCTTTACTACTTCGAAAATTTGAGTGCTTTCGACAAACAGACGGACGGAAATGGCTGGAAAGATCGACTTCAAATGTCATGACGGTCAAGAATATATTACTTATGGATATTACCCCCATTGTATGGTGGAGGGTATAAAAACAAACTTCTTAACCTTTAAGTATGTGACCACATGGATTAACTTTAAAAATATCTTTTATTAATAAAATGTATGCAACAGTTAAAACAATTTTTAACGATGACTTAGCTCTCAAAGTACAAAAACAAAAAAAAATTCGCAACGTTATGATTAACATTTTTCTTAACTTATCTTAAGGAAAAACATTTTTCTCGATCCAGTCGAGATAAGACGAAACTCGCGTATTAACGGAAGCCACTTCCAGTCCACATCCACGACCATAAGACACAATTCCCTCAATGAACCATGCGGAGCCTATAGTGCGATATAAACCACCTCCAGAATCGCCAGTGCAAGAGCCTTCTCGTATTACCCCGCCAGAGCAGAGATGACTTTCCATACTAACCGCCAAAGGACAATCTTTGTTCTCCACATAGGGCTCCTCCACCATCAGTTTCACAGGGGAGTAAGAAGCTTAAATCGATCGATAGTAACAGAAATGGATTAGCATTATAACTTATATAGACACTCACCATTGCCTGTATGACCCCAACCAACGGCTATTAATTTTGCGCCTGCCTCCAGAGGTGGTATTGTGTCTGCCACTGTGG